>NC_137196.1:11838553-11963553 GCF_960531495.2 Zeus faber | reverse complement strand
CACATGCATACAGAAGTAGAAAAAAAAAAAGAAGCACACCACACAAACACCAGCCGCATAAACACAGACCGCACCGCACAAATATTGGACACGGTCCCGCGCTATGAGGTCTCTCTCCCTAAGCTCCCCCAAGTCAGCCAGCGAGCCAGCCGTCAGGGTTCCATGGACCCCAGTCCTCCAGGACCGTCCAACCCAGCAGATGTTGCCTCAGTGGGCCAGCAGCACACACAGCCTAATGGGACTAACGCTGAGAGGAGGACTGGCACCCCTCCGCATGGCCGGCTGCTCGGTCCCCGCGAAGACACAAAAGCGCACATACACAAATACACAATCTTCCCCATATGCGCCATTTGTCGAGATTCTGCTGAATTGCACTCAACACAGGGGTTGGCAACATGCAGAGCGGCCGCTAGCGTCGACTGATAGCATCTTTTCCACTCAATCACACAACAAACCCTTCACTTTAGATTAGATCCGTAAACTGATACGGACATAGGTGCAAGGGGCCCGTTGCATCAATTTTCAATGCGGCGATCCACAACGTTTGTATCGTTTGTATCAGCACCTGCTGAATAAACCCAATTTCGCCTCACGATAAGATTATTCGGAGTCGTTAGAATGGCCCACGCTGCGATCGTTGGCGAACACGACCAATCCAACGGTCCACGGTGCTTAAGCCGCAAATTGTGTTATCTAAAAGTCCTCATTCGGAGCTCCTTTGAAAGAGAATCAGTGCCGGCGCCGGCGCCGTGAGCTCGATTTTTTATTTTTTTTCGCAGCGCCACACGAGCCGTTTCTTTCCACGGTTGAAACTCCGACCGCTTTCTTTGAAATTTTTTCGCCGCAGACATCAAGTGTCAAGTGGTCATATTTCACAGCCTTAATTATATGCAATCAGCGCCTTTCCCCAAGGCACTTCCTTAGAATGACACCGACTTCCCTTCACCCCCCGTCTCCCCCTTGTTACATCCTCCCACAATGACGTTTGTTTGGCTGGAGTCAAGAAGGGCACGTCAGCCCTTGTGCCAAGCGTTCTCTGAGTGACCAGTGAGCGTGTGTGTAAGTCTGTGTGTGTGTGTGTGTGTTTAAAAGGGGACAGAAAGCAGGGTGGGCGGAATTGCAGAGGGGCAGGTTGAGCGAGTCATCGTGATGGAGTGGGAGTTATCAATTACTGTGGCACCCCAGCAGAACTACCTGACTAACAGTCAATTTGGCGGACCTCGGCTATCTAGCACCCCAAGCTGAAAAGACAAAGTCTACGAACAAATACAAGGGGATTAGGTCGGAAAAAGATGTTGTTTAGGTCCGGTGTTGAACCCCGCTTTTCTTTTTTTCCCTTTGTTTCGATTGGCTACCTCACCTCTACTCAGGTGATCAATGCCATTGAGCAGGACTACCGCTTGCCTCCACCCATGGACTGCCCCAGCACGCTACACCAGCTGATGCTGGACTGCTGGCAGAAGGACCGCAACGCCCGGCCCCGCTTCACCGACATCGTCAGCACCCTGGACAAAATGATCCGCAACCCGGCGAGCCTCAAGGCGGTGGCCAATATCCCTGCAGTGTGAGTGTGCGACACACACACACACACACACACACACACACACAGATTTATTTCATGCTCACATGAAATCTAGTTTATTATTATTGGTTGCGTCAAGCCAGAAGTTTTCCCCGAGTAATTTATTCTGGCAACGCCGCGCTGTACTCCGCCACTCATCCCCGTCCCTCTCTCTCCTCCCCGTCTATCCTCTCTTCTCTCTCCAGGCCTTCCCAGCCACTGTTGGACCGCTCCATACCCGACTTCAACACCTTCAGCTCGGTGGAGGACTGGCTGGCTGCCATCAAGATGAGCCAGTACAGAGACAACTTCCTCAACTCGGGCTTCACCTCACTGCAGCTGGTGGCTCAGATGACATCTGAGTGAGTAGAGGCACCGGGTGGAGAGAAGAAATATATATGAATGATGAATTTTTGAGAGAATAACAGAAGTTGAAAATGTATAAAGATACATTCAAAATGATTTATGCTCTGGAAGAAACCAACACGTGTGTGATGACTTTTGTCAACAAATTGTTGATTTTATATGCGTTCTTCTATCTATTTGTCAGAATGGCAAATCGATACAACGTCTTATAATCACAGAAAGTTCACTCGGTATCACTAAGTTGTAGTTTTCACCAGTGTTGACCAAAGTGCTGTACAATTTAAAGGAACACAATCATAAAACTATAAGACAGTCAGTAGCCGGGCACTGTGTAAAAATGTGTATTATTAAAAGTGTGGTGATTTCTCTTTTTTACTTATTATTATTATTACTATTACTAGAACTACTACTACTACTGCTATTTACTATTATTATTTATTATACTTATTTGTCTCTCTCTCCAGGGACCTGCTGAGGATAGGCGTGACCCTGGCAGGCCACCAGAAGAAGATCCTCAGCAACATCCAGTCCATGCGGGTGCAGATGAGCCAGTCGCCCACCACCATGGCATGACTACAGGGGGCGCTGTGCCGCGGCGCGGGCAGCATTCGCAGGGCCGACGGCAGCGGCAGCCCCCGAATGACCCCCGAGCCGTCGGAACGCGCCAGGGTGGAGACTATCGTCCTAATCTGATCCAATCCCGCATGCCGCCACAACCCACCAGGAGACCAGGGTCCGCACAAACCGCGATAATCCAATCTGAGTTTCATCCACAAGCAGGAAGTTCAGGGTCCGGACAGGAAGCTGTCTCACCTCAGAAACCCAGACATCACTTACCTTGCGTTTCAACTACGCCATTTTGTTTTTTTGTTCAGTTATATCTACCGGCTTCCATGACACTTGACACAGGGAACCTCTCACACTACCAGTCGTTTGAAACGATTGATATTGTGCCTCCTACCTTCTTGAGAACGGTCGACATTGGAAAACCAAGGTGTGAGACGGGCGAGGGGAGACGCGGCCGGACATTACGGCGCCGAGACGCCGGTTCACCATCACCTAAACGAGTCACGAATATTGGTATGACTGAGCCTGGAGAACAAAAAGCAATCACCAGTGGAAGCAGTTTGAGAGAAACAGGCGGGGATATATAGCGGGGCTCCATAACTAACAACTTGTAACTTTTCCTGAGACCTTTAAAAATTGTACCGTAAATAAGAATCGGTGGAAAATCTGGACGTTGTTTTTTTGTTGGGGTTTTTTTAACCGCATTTTTATCTTTTTTTCTGACTGTTTGCCAGTTGAGTTTGATTGTTTGCCAACACTATAGCAGGAACACCCACCCCCCCCCCCACCCCCCCCGTTTTCACTTTAACACTACCTGTGGAGCGCCGGGCGGGAGGCCCTCGCCGATGGGACCCCTCAACCAGCCCCCACCCAGATTCAGAGAATATAAATATGTTTATCTCTTGCTAAATATAAATATATCGTTCTGAATAAAACCTTCATATTGAAGGTGACATGTATGAATATGTATGTAAAGAACTCTCTCCGGTTGCCTTTTCGGCAAAGACGCAGTTGTGCTGCGATTGACAAGAGACTGTGGATTCCCGCTGTGCTACACTCCTTCGCAGACGACACTGTGTTATTTGTCGCCCCCCGATTCCAGTGGGGGCACGGGGACAATCCGGACGGGGACTTTGACCTTGAAGCAAATTGTATAAAAACATTGTGTACAAAGAACTCTTAATGTAGATCTATATGAAAATTGTCGTAGGAGAAAAGGTAAAAGACAAAAACTATCAATTTTTTGGGGAGATCATGTTAAATGTGGGCGTCGCCCGAGCCACCTCTCGCTGGTGAGCACTTACCTGTACAGATATGTTTTCTTTTCCTCGTCGATCGTCTTTCCTTTTTTGTTTGTTCAGATCTGTTGTTCGTTGTTAGAATTTTTTGCGCGTCCTTGGCACCGTCCAAACTGGGAAGAAGGAAACTCCGCGCTCCGGCTGGCCCCCATCCACGGTAAGTATCCTCCGATGACGCTGCTCAAACACTTCACATCAAATTGCTCTATATCTGGCAGATTCACTTCCGCCGAGTACAGTTTGCCGTTCTCGTGGGCTCGGTGCGAGCGTCCCATCCCCGGCCCCGGGTGAGATTTGTCGCGGGCGTTGTGAGATGAGAAGAAGAGTCGCTAATCAAGTCATTTGAAAATTGCAGCGTCTGCGTCGCTTTTCTGGTGAGAATCTGGTGAGAATGAACATCTGGGCGGATGTGTGCCGACAGACGCCCGGTGCCAGCCTGATGAACGCTGAGACTTAAACAGCCCACACGGCCGGCCCGCTCCTCGCAGTCTAGCGCAAGCCTTTCACACGCTGAAGCTATGCCGCCGAGTAAATCTGTGCACTCGCTATACAGTGCGGCCATATGGGAAGTACAAAATACTGCCGTGTCTCCCATGTTTTATTCATGAGCCGACACCCCTAGAAACCTGCGTTTGGAGTAGCATCTTTAGCTTTGGTGCCTTTGGATCGTCAGCCCGACTCCATTATTCAGCAGGGGATGCCATGGGTGACTGTCTATGAAATTACACACCGGCGTTTTGGAGCGAGATTTTGAATATATTTGGTCTGGACAAGGATGATTTCACATGTCCATATAGCCGGAACGGTTTGTGATTGCAGCCTGATTGGTCTGCCTAGCGCTGGCGTCTGGAGGAAAGGTTAGGACACCTCGGCGATGACTAGCTGTTTTGTCACCGATTCAGTCGTTTGCCTCCCCCGCCCCCCGGCCTGTCTCTGGTCATTCCGCCGCTGCGGAACAGCACTACGGTGTGATTCATCGCGAAATTCTGAGTAGACGACAGGTTGCTCTGGCGAGTGTAAACTGAACTCCGTGATCACAACTGGCCATTGTAAGTGAGAGGAAAACAACACCCGGTTACTGGAGCAAAGTGGCTTCTAATAAAGCATATGAAGCTGTGCCCAAGTGGTCGTATTGGAGATCTTTCGATTGGAGGGGGTTGGTTCAAGGGCTCGGAAGCTCTGCGAACCGCGGTGTGGACACATGACTGAGGACGGCGCTAACCACCTTGTTTCCAAAATTAGAAGTTGATGGCAGGCCCATTAGCAGATTATTAAGTATATTCACCCCCCTCTCAGATCAGCCTCCTCCTCCTCCTCCTCTGTCCGTCCTCCACTCCCTCGCTGGCGGACCTCCAGGTCGTTTATCCTGGGTGCAACCAAGCTGTCGGGGGACAGATTTTTGGTTGGGGCCAGGTCCGGGGGTCTGAGGAATGGTTGGTTCCACGCTCCAGTAGGTACCGGAGCAGGGAGGGTAGGCGACAGCCGCCGGGACCCTCATCAGATCGGCATCTGATCGGATAGGACTGATGCTACATCTCACACATGCACACACTGAGGAAGCCTCTATTATGTCATCATAGTGTCTGGCCACCCGCCCGGTACGCAGTGATGAAGAGAGATCGGTCTGAAAGCCGACAATGTGTTTGTTCGGAACAGAATGAGTGGAATGGAAGTAAAATATAGAGTGAGAACGGAGGCAGGGGAGGGGGAATGTTCCTTTTATCTAAAAATGTGGTTAATGCAGCATCCGTTTTTTGTTTTTTTCGTTACGTTTTTGCTTTCATGCGAGATTGTCATCATTTGTTTTGCTTGTTGGGCTGAGCATAGAGTTATTATGGAGCTAATGTTCATTATCCACACGGGCAATTGATTCCTCTTCTCAATTCTCTTTACTCTTTCGAATTGCCAAGTAATCCTAGATATATTTGCGTCCTTCCTGACTGGTGTGTATTCAGTTTTTTAAACAAGCGATCCAATTCCACTGTGTTCTCGCTCAGAAAAAGGGTGGTTATTTATCACGTGGCAACCAACACACACACTTCAAATGGTGGCCAGTGAAATGAATTCTCTGCTTTTAACCCATGCTGGCTTGTCCTCCCTCTGGGGGGGCAGCCAGGAGCAGCGTACAGCGATGCACTTGGGGACCAAGTTTGAGTGTCTGTCGCTGGGCAGCTGACGATGTTCTGCATGTTTTTGATGGGGGTCCTTACTGATGTTACAAGGAGGAAACCCCATTTGACAATAACCCACCGGAGCAGGGTGGCAACAGCGCCCCAGGCGGGAGTTGAACCCAGGACCGTCTTGCTGTGAGGCAGCAGTGCAATGCACCGTGCCTCGGTACCCACAGCCTTGTCTGAAGTATTTGCTTTTCAACATAAGAGTCGCGGAATGGAGCAATGGAATATTCTCGTTATGCGACGTTGCAATTCCCATTTTTTCAATTTGCTCCGCGTGTCTTTGTAATCGCACCGCTATGTGATAAATGGAAAAGCAGTTTAGCTGCTTCTACCAGCAAGCGAAAAAAAATATATACAAAATTGAATACTGTTGAATATTCTGCTGGGCTTCTTTTTTTTTTACAGTTTTGAGATGTGATGGGACGCCGCAGTTTACCTGAAAGATGACTAACCCGTCCGTTCCTTCTCTTTTTTTCCTTCTGTTTCAGGCTACGGACGACTGGAAATCCCCATAACTACACACGCAGATTCCAATTTCACATACACAATGCATCACATACCAGCCCCCGCCCCCCACCACACACACACACACACACACACACACACACACACACACACACACACCCTCCCCTTATACCCTAAGCCAAGATGTGGACCGCCAATTTCGGGAAATGTTTTTGGAAGCCATTTTGAGACCTTAAGACGAAACGGGGCGACGGCCTCGCGCTGCGGTACACGACAGATGGAGAAACTGAATGTCAGTGAGTCACTGTTTGTTTGGGTGTATGTGCTCGGTATGCATGTGCGTGTGGGTGTGTTTGTCTGTGAGTGAGCGTACGCATATATGTGCACGTGCGAGAAAACGTCGAGAGCGAGGGAATGTGCTTATTAGAGTAATAGTCTTACCTCCTTCCTTTTCTCGTCTTTGTATAGCTACCACTTGTAAATTGTGATGAGTACGTGTCAAGAGTTTGTAAGCTGTAACTTTCTGAGAACTATTGTAGTAAAATGCACTCAATAAACGCCTTGGAAATCAAGTCAATGAACGGTGTCGCTCTGTGGCTCAACGAAGGAATTTCTGGAGCATGGCACTATTCTTCAGCAACACTCCAGCCTGCGTGCAAAGAGCAAATTGGCGGCTTTAGAACGCAGGGGGGCGGGGTAAGCGTCTTTTTGTCGCCACGCTCACTCTGGAATACCCACAAACCAACCCAGGAACGCCGCAAAAGAGAGTCTTGCCAAGCAAAACTGGCAAAATAGGGACAAACCGTCAGAGATTGTCAAGCAGGTGCCACGGGGAGCGCACGTACAAGCTCCTCAGCCTCCATCGGGACGGACTGGAGCTCCTAAGACACCGTGGAGTGTTCCACAGTAATGACACAGTTAATGAGGTGAGGCGGAGGAGACGGGGGGAGGAATCCAACTCGCCGCATTACTCCGGAATATATGATTTATGTTTACGATTCTAATAGATTGATAATACACAGCACAACGGGTCCCGCTGCTTCTCTCCCTTCCGCGCGGCGTCGGAGAAAATGATCCAAAAGAAGCCGACAAAACAACGCAAAGCAACCGTTTCAAATCTGTGGCGTACCCACCACAACGAGTGTCTGTGTTTATAAGTAACTATCACCCCGATGCTGGAACTCCATTAGCGTCCTTAATCAAAAGGGAACCACCCATCCGCTGAGCATTCCTCGCCAAAGACACCTTATTGCTCCGGAGACCCCACAAGGTCACATGGACGGCTTAATTGCGCTCGCAGAGCTCAGCTAATAGTCAATTAAACAGATGTAACGGCGAGTCATACGGGTAATGTTCTGCACCGTATTGGCTTCTTTGGCCTTTCGGGTTTAATTGATACTGTTTGTTACCTTAATCGTGGCAATTAGCGCGACGCGGGGTAGATAAGGTGTGAGGAATGCATGGATCGTGCGTCTCAGAGAAATTAGGAGGTAGAGGTGTGGAGAGGGAGTGAAGAAGAGGACGGAGGCGGAGCGCACGCAGTCAGGTTACTCGGTGTTTATCGCCGACGGGGACTCCCTTTATTTCACATTAAAGTCGCAGAAAGTTTGAAAAGTGACTTCTCAGCAGCCAATCTCGCCCTTAATCAATATTCCCAGAGCAATCACCTGCGAGGAAGAGATTGGCGCTCAGCAGGGAACTCCTGCAGAGGGAGCGGAGGAGGTGGTGGGGGTGGGCGGGAGGTGGTCGGTGAGGAATGGGGGGTGTGGTTGACAAAAAAGCAATCCATCCAGCGGTGCGGATCAGAGCGAGGGAGTGGAAAAACTCAGGGCAAATACTCAAAGGCAGGCGGCGGCGGGAGAACATTTTTGGACTTATCAGACAAAACCGAGGGAGAGGGGATGGAATACAGCGTGCGACCGTTGGAGGAGGTGGTGGCGTACGTGTACATCGGCGTGGTCGAGGCCTACCAGAGGTTCCGATTTCTCCGGAAAAGTTGACATTTGTTTATTTATTTTTACTTTTTTTTAAATTTGACTCAAATTGATCCATTATTGAGGGAAGAGCTTAATCACAAAATGAAGTTTACATTAAAATGTAAGTTTTTTTCTCAAAGCATCTTCAAGAGTCCCTTGCAATGGAGAGATTTGTCCCAGTTTTGACAATGTCCAACACAACAAAAGTTATCAATAACACACAAGCTGACGTTAAAAATCAGAAACCAGATGTCCTTCCTTATGTAAATTCCAATGTTCGATATAAACATATATGTATGTATATATGTATATATATGTACTTTATATATACATGCTATAAACACTCTCAATTCATCAATGAGAAAAATGTATAGAAATACAAGATAGATCAAAACGATAGTAAATAATATGAAGTAATAAGAATCGCAAAATGAATAAAAATTGCAATATGAAATAAGCTAAAAAAAAATTAACTACTAAACTAAACAATAAATGAATAACACTGAAAAATATAAATTAAAATTTGATCAACCTAAAAGTGTTCTTAAATTGGAACGTGTTACCCACAAAATTGAAGCACTCCGGACAGCAGCGGCAGTCGGCAAAATACCAAAAATCAATACTGGTGACATATTTTGGGACTAAACATCGGCAGATACAAAACGGTAGTAACTTTTAGAAACTAACTTTAAACACAAAGAAACAGCTGTTACCTCCACGGGAGGGCGGGGGGTAGGGGGGTGGGGGGGTTTAAGCCGCATGCATATTCACGCCGGTCCTGGAAAAGGCCTCGGAAGCGTCTGAGGCGCAGGCTGCTCGGGGCGGGCCGAGTTAGAATAGGGTTCACAAGCTGCAGCGACGCCCGCGAGGCCGTGGGATTTGCATAATATTCAACGCTTTCACAGCAGCCGTTGACTAATAACTGTCCCAAATAAAAAAAAAGTGCAGCGGAGCGTTCTCACTTGGCGACGGTGTGAGCGTTGGTGTGTTCAAAGAAAGGTGGTATTTCAAGCGGGCGTTCAAAATTTCGACTTTAATCACTTCTTCTGAGTGTTTTCCACTCGTATTTGACCAGATGGAAAGATGCATATTTGAATGCGGAATTTCTGTTTAAAAGAAAAAATACTCGGATTACTTTGCTGACTAAATGATGTTGTATTCTACACGTCCTGTATGATTAACAATATTTAAATCTGCTTTTTTTTTACTTGAGATCAACCTCACTAATTATGGGCCCTGTGTTGGTAGGTCGGCAGCAGGGACCACAGGGAACGGCTGGGATGTAGAAGAGTTTGAGCTCTAACCGGTCAAGGTGGTTATCACAAGTCATTGCACACAATTACACAATTAAGCCTGTTTAGAGCTTCACGCTTCATTTCAGACTTTGTGTTTTGGACAAGTTGCCAAAGAAAAGGACACCGCAAAGGCTACTGATTCCTAGGAGAAAGTCTTAATAGCCGACCAAAATTATGAAATAGGTTTATTCATGTTTGTATTTTGAAAATGCTGATCTTTCATTTCATACAGTTCTTTACACCAGGGATTTGTAGTTTATTTTGATTCATGTAATGGGCTTGTATTTGTAACATGTAGGTATCTATGTATTTTCCCTCATCGTCCTGCTTTCATATCATGAAGCCTCATGATAAAGGCCATCTCATCCCATCTCATCTCATCAGAACAACCGAAATATCTTGCTCATTATTTTACGCGACTTGCCACGTCGTCGCATTTGAAGCTGGTTATTTCGTTGGCAGTTATGAGTCAGCCATTTTACGTCTTCGCGATTACATTTTTAATGCGCACGTGCACTCGCTTGCATTGATATTTTTAGCAGCGCATTGGGGGGAAAACACAAAATGCGTTCGTGTCAATTGGTGTTTTTGTTGTGGCCCCGCTCCCATTTCTGCTGAGAGGGGCCAATCCCAGTGGCCCGGGGCCGCAACCGCTCATTTGAGCGAGCGACGGCGCTCTATCATTTCTGCTCCTCCGTACGAGGAGCGAGGGAGTCATCACGGGAGTCACGGCGTGACTCATCACGCTCTGACGCCGGGGTGCTGCCGTGGTCCGGCTTAAGTTATTGACCTTCAGCTGCGTCGCTCTGTTTGTTTGCTGTAGCGGCTAAAGAGACACTAACTGCCCCCCGAATTAAATCCACATTACCAGCGGATCGCACTCCTGTTTGCAGGCTTGCGACAATCATTTTAAAGTCCACGCTCCGAGGGGGAAATAATCTCAATTGCACTTAATGCATCTGGATCTATATAAGGTGTTCCATGCATTTAGGATGCAGGAACCACGGCACGTCTGCCTTAATGGTACAAGACCTTTCTCCTTTTTTGTTTTTTCTTTCCTGTGTAGAGCAGAAAGAAACTCGGCACCTGGGTCAAAATGAGATTTTGCGTCCCCAGAGGAGTTCATCAAATTTAATTATAATACATATAATTACCAAAAGCAATCTTCTATTCTGTGCGGTAGGAATAATCATTTCAGAGCCCACGTGTGGGCACCTGGAGAGGACGAGGCGCCATTTAGCGAGCCATTTAGAGTTTAGAGCGACAGCAGGAAGCCAGCGTGTGAGAGGGAGAGCGAGAGAGAGGGAGAGACAGGGAGGGAGGGGGCGGGCGGCGGGGCGACTGTTGTGTTTCTCCACAGGGAAAACGACAGCGGGCGCCCACTGACAGTCTCCTTTTTCTTACTCGAGCCGAAAAAGAAGAGACGGAAAGTAAATCCTCGCCCACTGCCGGCACCGCTCTCAATGTCATGGACCCCAAATAATCCTGTTACCAAAGGTCCGATTGGTGTCTGATTGCGATCAGGAACAAAGCAAAGAAACGAGCGTCCTCCCTCCCTCCCTCCTTTCGTAAAAGCAAAAGAAAGTGAAGGAGGAAGGGTGATGATGGTTTGGAGATCAAGAGCCCTAATGGGTTCGTTTTGAAGGGGGGGAGTTATGAGGACCACATTGCTCTCTCCCCCCACCCCCCAACCCCCTCTCTCTCTTGTTCCGAGCCCCCCGCAGAGCCTAATCCCGCGCAGAGCCCCGCTCGGCTCGGCCTGCCTTCGATCGCGGCGGAAAAAGGAGAAAAAAAAAAAAGAAAAAAAAAGAAAAATCAATGAAATATTTTCCCACCAAAATGAGGAACAATGGTGAGATCCGCAAGTCAAGGTCCACCTAATTAGACAGTTCACACCAAAGGGCTCCTCTCTTCTTTCCCTGCATCGCAACCGGTAAAAATGTAAAAAAAAAAACATAAAAAAAGAGAAGAAGAGAGCGGAGGAGGAAGAAAGAAAGGAAATGAAAAGCAGAAACTCAAGGTCACATGCTTCCCACTCTTTCCGGAGGCCCCCAGCCCTCGCCGCCGGAGCAGAATCCTTGGTTCTTCAGCGGCACTGCGTGTTCCAGGCTGAAGCCCCCGCGCACAGCGTGTCCCGCCACCAGCTAAAAGCTTTTTTCTCCCTTTGTCTCCCGCCCCGACGTGTGAGGAGACATGTCGGAGCGTTTTATCACGTCCAAGCCTCGGGAAGCGGGACGTCGCGGGGCGGCCCCTCGTTGTTTGCGGGGAACTCTGGAACGTCTCTTGCCCTTGGTTGAAGTGCGGTGAAGGTGTTTTCGCCTCGCGGCGTTCCTCTCGCATCTTGAATACCGCGAATACCTCGTCGTGGCGGCGAGGACGACCTCAGCCTGACTGGCCGCTCGGGGCGGGCGGGGGGGGGGGGGGGGAGGTCGGTCCGCCAGGGAGTGGGATGGCGGGCGGAAAGGACGATGCTGACACGGCGCTAACGAGGGCGCAGAGAGGGCCGTGACCACTCATTTCCCAGCGAGTTCCTCTCCAGGACAGGTGTTATTACAGTACTCATCCTGATGTACTGGGCTGTAAAATTCAGTATGTACTATTATTATTATAAGGCGTTTTTCCCACCTTGTCTCTATGCGAAGGATGTGTGGAGGATTCCGGCCTTGTTTCATACCTGGTGTTAACCCTTTCAGAATTGGTGCCACTGGGGCAGGGCCTCAATGTGATCTCGTTTGTGATTGGTTCCTGACGTCATGGTTGATGGTTCATGCAAAAACAAAACATTTTCATTAATGTCATTCATTAACCGGTCGCTGGTTAACAATGCGGACTGACTATAACGTGATTTATCTATCTTTCCGTCAAATCATCCGCCCCTGAATCCATGTCTCCATCTGTCCATCTATGCGATCATCCATCCATCAAATCATCTGTCCATCTATGTATCTATACATATGAAGGGAAGGGAACCTTTACGAGGGATCCTGCTACTGCTACAAGAAAAATAACTGTACAACTCGAACTTTGTTATGTATGAAAGTGCCGATCAAACTCATCACAGGTGGCTAAACGCTGTTTCCAGTGCCATCTGTAGAAAAAGACCATGTATACATATATGTCCTCTAAGATCAAGAGAAACTGAATTTCTTTCAGATAAACAGACGCAGCGAAGCATAAACGCGACGTAACGCGGAGGAGCACTTCACCCCGCTGTTGGCGGCGCGAGCAGATGCTTAAAGATTGAAGAGGTTTCACTCCATGGGCATTCAGGTTTTCACACCCTGCGAAAGACGAATGCTCTGCGTGTATATGACGCTGTAAATCCACCGCCGGGGGAAACGACGCCGCACTTCACGTTACGACCCGCCGGCGTCGGTGCAACGGGTGGGGAATTTAAGACTAAAATAATAAATGAAAAAATCTGAAAAAATAAATAAATAAATAAATAAATAAAGGTGCTTGAAGGCAGTTCCAGTTCCAGTTCCTCGTACGCAGTTGGCTGAGTGAGAGCTGTTGTAAAACTACCCGATAAAAGCCGCATCTGTTCGCACATTACTGTTAATTTAAATGTGAATGCGCGCTTTAAAAGGTGCCACTTGGTAACAGCATGGAGCTATATCTCTTGGAGTAAAAATAACATTTGATCTTTTATTCTAATCTTATTACAAGTGATTTATAAGACGTTTCCCCTTCACGCAAATGTTTAATAAATTCTCTGCTCATCGGTTGCTGTGCCTTGAAAGCTCGCCAGGTGTGCTGTGAAAATGTTTCAAATGACACTGAAAAAAAAAAAAAAAATAAAGGATGGAAATTAAGGAATTGTGTTGCAAGATCAAAAACATGCACTTATTCACTGAATTAAACAACTCCCGTCAGAATATCAACATGTTTCACTTTCAAACTGAACGCGGGAACTTTTCTCACCTTTTCTCCGACTCTTCCTCGGTTTGATTCAGTTGGTGCACCGCATGGTGAGGAGGAAGGACTTCCTGATCGATGAACGAGGGAGTGGAGTCGCTTTGGCCCTGGGTTGCGAATGGAATTCTCCCAAGAATCATTTAATTCGGTCGCAATTATTTATTTTGGTGGAGTGTGAAAGTATAAATCAGTCACATTCAGTATTAATCATTCGGGTCCTTCCATTCCGTTCCTTTTTTTTTTTTTTTTGCCCTGGACTTTAATTTAGTCCTTAGTAATTATTTTCAGTGTGTGAGTTGAAGCTTCACTCTTTTTGCCGGAGTGACTCCAGGCTCCTGAGTCATTTCAAAGATTTGTTTGTCACGAGCGAATTGTTCGCGGGTCTTGGATCACTATTAGCAGGCACAGTCGTTTGATGTTTTTAGTGGTTAACAGGATAATCTTCTTATTCTTCTTCACGGGTAGTGGTGTGCCTTGGGACTATTTCATCATGAGAAGTGTGCCATGGCAGAACAAATGTCTGCAAACCAGACTGATGTAATGCTTGATGCCAAATATGCATCACGCCTCTGGGCTTATTCCAGACGCCGTAGCGCCATAACTCTGAAGGTATAGCGCTTAAACAGGGTCCGGATGTTTACGGTCGTGTGTTCCGCGTTTGAGAGGAGGAAGACGACGTGGGCATGGGTGACACGTCCCCCGTCCTTCCACCCACTCCAGCTAACAAACAGCACTAGAACCTGCCAAACACTGTGATTACAGAAGAGAGGGCGGCCAAGTGGTGAAATGCGATTCTCGTCTCAAGGATGCAGGACTCTGGACGCCGGTTCCGCAGAGCAGAAACCACCGCTGACTTTCAGGGTCGAGAGAGTGCATCGAACAAGACGTGCCTGCACGTGCACGTGGGACATAATGTGCAACGCACGTGTTTGTGTCGTCTGGGGGGTTTGTTTTGCACGTCTGTTGGCGTTTACCCCTGGCGGGTGTGAGTGTAGGCTACATACTGTAGAGAGTGTCACAATGACACTATAGAGAGTGTCACTGTGTGTGTGGACATGTAACTTTGTTTGGATGTGTGTCACTGTGTGTGTGTGTGTGTGTGTGTGTGTGTGTGTGTGTGTGTGTGTGTGTGTGTGTGTGTGTGTGTGTGTGTGTGTGTGTGTGAGTGCGTGTGCGTGTACGCACACAGCAGCCAGCCAGTGCTCCTGTTGGGAGTAGGGAGTGTGTTGGTAGAAGCTGTAACTCAAGAGGCAGGCGGATGGAGGACGGACTAAGTGGCTCTCTGGGGAGAGTCAATCGGTTGTTAAAGATAGTGGAAAGAGACACAACAGCCCTTGCGCACGCTAACGGCCACAACACACACACACACACACACACACAAACACACACAGTCTTGGTTTCATCTAATTGCTATAGACAGGCGGCCGTCCATATGTCCTCTGTCAATGCGATGCCCTGTCACAGCTACAGCATCTTCACCCCACAGGGTGAAGGTCACTTCAAGCATATTTACTGTGTAATGCAGGTAAAATAGCCGTATGAATACATAAATATATGTGTTCAAAACCTGTTATGTGAGCTCGAGCTGCCACTCCCTGCAACCCTGTGAGACCCATGTGGAACAGCTCACTTTCCACCGTACCATTCTGGTCGGCTTCACAATTAACCAGACAGCTCATGAGAATTTAATGTGGCTTCAAATGAGTTCCATTTCTCTCCCTGTCCATTATTATGGATTTTTTTCTCTCTCCCTCTCTCCCTCTCTCTCTCCCTCTCTCCCTCTCCCCCTCTCCCTCTAAATCCCACCGTGCGAGTCAGTCCTTCCATCATTGGGAGTGAAAGCTTTGTTCCGACCCAAAGACGCAGATGATGGCGCAAAGACAGGGGTCTTTGTCACATCTCTGAGCTTGGTTTAGTGTGCTCCAAGGAATGGGGTTGGTGGTGATGGCGGCGGCGGGGGGGGTGGGGGGGTGTTAGAAATGCAGTAACCCCCACACACACACTCCCCCTATCTCCCCAATACCCCATGGTACCTCCCCCTTCTACCCACATGTGGAGTATCGTGCGCTGTGATGAAAGGAACATGGGAATGTCAAATGATGACTATGTCGCCGTGGATATCTCCAGCCCTACCCTTCCCTCCTCTTCCTCCTGTTCCCTCCACTCGCCGTCTCCCCTACCCCCTCCTCGCAAGGGCTCGGGGGAGAGAGAGAGAGAGAGAGAGAGAGAGAGAGAGAGAGAGAGAGCGAGAGAGACAGAGAGAGAGAGAGAGAGAGAGAGAGACAGCCGCCTTCAGCTGTCTGCAGGGCCGGGCTGATTTCTCACTCTCTTGGAATGTACGGGTGCAATAACCAACACCCACCCACCCCTCCCCCCACTCTACCCCACCCACCCCGCCACCGTTAACCCCTTCTCTCCTCCGTCCTCCATCTTTATTTCGGAGAGGGCCCCCTCGCTCTCTCTTCCAGAGTGCTGGTACCTCGCCTGACAAAAACGGAGGAGACGTTAATGACAAGTGTGATTTGGTGAGGTACACCTCCGAGACAACAAACGACTCCGAAAACAAACGAATACGCTCGGCTTATATCGCTATAGAACGCTCCCATTACTTCAAGGGGGTCGGGGACACTCATGTTGAAAACCCAAACCCGTCGCTCAGGAGCTGCCCATCGTAGTTTTGCTGCAGCTGTGTCGGCACTGACCGCTGACCCCTCTGAACCTGCCAGTCAGTGGGCCCCCGGCCTCTGGAGGGGGTGAGGGCAGGGGGTGGGGGTGGATGGAATCTGACAGCCGCGGGGGTGGGGGGCACTCCTCCCTAATCACTCCTAACCCCCTCTCCCGCCCCCGGTGTCTGTGATCATAACTCCTGGGCCGACCTCTCGCTCCGCGCTTATTACACCGGGGGATGGAGGTGGACTTCATACTTTATACATACCGCCCACATATGACGGGTGACTGTTTAAGATTGGATACGAAAATGGCTGGGTGCCTCATTAGAGGCGGCGGACATCTTTATATTTCACAGGCAGTGCACCGCGTAATGGCCATGGTTGGGTTTATGTAATCGCCTGACAGTGTAAAATATTCACTCGCCTCTACGTTTGGGAGGCGTCGTCAACCTTTTAACTCTTTATCTATTCAGCCAGCGTCTCTCTTCCCCCGACCGCGAAACCCGCGCTGCAGCAGGCCTTAGCTCGGACCGCGGCAACACTGAGCTAGCACTCCATCAAATTAAATTGTAACCCGGAGGTATGTGGCCTGATCCGCGACTCATAAAACATAACTGGCCCTCAGATACGCTCAGAATTGGCTGTTTTAATCTCATGCATCTACTGTTAGGAGCTCTATATCACCAGCACCATGTTTGGGGAAAGGGATCCGCTGGGCGTAGATTAAAGCTGACAGCTCCTCCTGGCCTGGACCAGACCTTATCTTTGTTTTGTTCTGCAACATTGAAAACCATTAGAGCAGCTATTTTCAATGTTCCCGGGTTTGTTTATCTGTGCATTGGAACCATACATGCTTTTCTCTTAGCGTTGCATTTCAGTCATTCTATTAGCATATTTGTTCATTCCGCTCCCGGCCCATCTCCCGGTACAATCTATTGTCTATGGGGATGATATTTACTAAAATGAGCCCCCAAAGCAGCCGCCCAGTGCCGATAATAATGATAGGAATCTAGTTTTCCTTTTGATGCATGAATGCCTTTCAGATTTAATGGCCATATGTTGCTGTTGTTGTTGTGGCTGACGCCACTGTTATTGTCGCCGAGTGTTTTCAATCCCGCCGAGCGTTGGACATCAAACGGACGGTCCAGGACTACCCATGATGCTCAGCAAGAGAAGACCAATGATGTTGGTGTCGGAAGTGTTTTGTATATGGCCGCACAGGTGTAGTTTTAGGGACGTATGTTTACTAATATATATAATATATAAATAATATGTCCGTGAACATAGATGAGAACATGACAGAGGGGTGCATGAGAAATCGACTTAGTTGACTGTTGACAGGGCTTCTTTCAGTAAATACAACGAAACCTGGCAACCGGGATTAAACTCAATCTGGACTATGAAGATGATGAGCTATTCTCTCAGTTGACTGAGTTTTCCAGAACCCAGAAATCCCAGCGTTATCCCCTTTTCGAGGAATGAAAGCTAAATTATTATGCCACCAAGGATGAACCCTGAACTCTTGTCGAATTATGATGTATGTCAATTTATGGCATACTCATTGTTCATTTACGCCACATTTTTAGATATAAATAAACGCATTGGTGGGTAAGCAAAGAGACATTATTATTATTATTATTATTATTATTATTATTATTGCATAGTGTTTTTCCGGCTAAAAGAATCAGAAACATGACAACCGGTACCGAGATGTTTCAGACGTCTTGTTGTTGGAGTTTGATCAATATGGATCTACATTTGGAGCAGAAATGTGTGAAAAACTGTCGTAATTTCATTAGTTTCAGGAAGGGGCCGCTTTGTGACATCATCATCCGAAGTTATATATGTCCATACTTCGTCTCTCGGAAGTCATTTCCCTCCAGCCACTTGCGAGTACGACACAGAGGGTGGAGAAGGGTAATTTACCTTCGTGCGGATCTTCGTTCACAGAGTGTGGCTGCTTCGTACTTCTTCCTGCATTCCTTTATATTCGTTTCCACTCTTTGGTTTATATTGTGGATATGTCCAAATACATGAAGTGTCCTCGCAAAAAAAAAGTCACAATTACCACAGATATGGACTCGAGTCATTGTGATGTGGACTCGACTCAAGTCACTGTTTTGATGACTTGCAACTTGATTTAACAGAAAGTAAATTACATGAGACTCAACTTAGACTTGGAAGTTAAAGACTCGTAACTTGACTTGACTTGAGACATGACTCAAATTACCATATCAGTCGGTCGGAACTCGGAAGAAAATTTAAAATAAGAATTTAATATCATCTTTTACATTTTTGTTATCTATCAAAAAGTTATTTTTGCGTTTATTTTTATTTATTTGTTTGGTATTAAGTTAAATGTTCTCATAAAATATAGGTTTTTCACATTTCAAATTTTGACCAAAATATCGGTCAAAACATCAGTGGGCTAGGACTCTCCAAAATCGGGATTGGTATCAGACCCAAAAATCTGGCATCGCTTGGGCTTCAAGAATATATATAGACAATAACATTTTTTGGACAATTTCCGGACCTAATTATCCCGACATTGTCAGGAGTTCATGTGTGAAAGCAGCTCTAGACAGACTGCTTGAGCTGGGGCTGCGTTTAAAGGAAACCCGGAAAACTGTAACTTGTGCTGCATTTTACAAAACCCCGGAAACTATAATCATTCAAAGAGGACGTTTTCACACAGCAGGAAGTTCTAAGAACCATGAGAGGAACCAACCTTTTCTTTTGTGTCCGCACTGCGTCATCCAGGAACAATCTTAATCCTTAGAACACCGTTCTTCAGAGATATTTAAACTAAATGCCAAAGGAGCAACATGCAGTGACTTAAGTGCACATAGATTGGTGTTTAAACTTGTACTGCATTTCACAGAACCCGGGAAACTGTAATATTGTACCTAAAACAACAAAACTGAACCCGTATTTATTATTATTATTATTATTATTATTAGTAGTAGTAGTAGTAGTAGTAGTAGTAGTAGTAGTAGTAGATGTAGTAATCTTTTAGCTGCGATCGTATAAGTGTAAACATGATGTGGGAGCAATTAAAACCAAACATGAACATGCTTTTTTCAGTCTTTTGTTCATTGAGGGCCAAGCGCGTTATAAAAATAGAGCTGAAGAAACTAAAGTAAGTGAAGATGCTGTCGCCGACTAAAATAAAGCCTCTTTGACAAAGCATCTTGTTTCCTTGAACAATAGACGAGACACACCCTGTGGATAATCAATGATCTGAACATGTGTATAACTACACAAATGTTCAAATTCTGTTTATTTACTACCATGATGGGAGTATCAGTAGCTGCTAAATTTGGAACTACTGAACTACTGCAACTACTTAAACAGTATTGTATCAAATAATGTCGTTTAAGCCAAGCTGGCAAGAGAGAAAAACAACATATCATAATATCTAACATTGAAGAGTAGTAAATTGGGCTAATTTATGATTCTTCAATGATAGATGTTTGAACTCTGTGATAAAGTGAAATGCTGCCATTATGCCGACTTTTCAAGGACATGTCTAGACCCAATTAGAGATACAGTGGTACCTCGACTTACGACTGTAATTTGTTCTATAAGAACGGTCGTATGTGAAAACAGTCGTATGTCGAAGCAATTTTTCCCATATACACCACGCTCATATTTTTCTATGATTTCCTTCTTAGTTTCAATGGGAGTCATTGCCTTTTTCTATTTCCCATCATCCTTCTTCTTAGGACTCATCATGAAGGGTGAAAATAAACAAAATACACAGCACAAACACAGTAAATATGAAAAAAATATCGATAAGCCACGAACTACGTGCACACACGATGTAGGTCGCCCCGCTGACTGACTGCTGACTGACTGCTGACTGGCTGCTGACTGACTGCTGACTGACTGCTGACTGACTGCTGACTGACTGCTGACTGGCTGCTGACTGGCTGCTGACTGACTGCTGACTGGCCGCCGACGCGCCAACTGAAAACTTCCACGCTTGTATCTTGGAGCAGTCGGTCACAAGTCGATACAAATTTCCGTGACTATGGCTACTCGTATCTTGGATTAGTCGTAAGTAGATGCAGTCGTAAGTCGAGGTACCACTGTAGTACAAAAGGTAGTCTATCTATCTAAAATATTTGTGCTCTGGCATATAAATATATACTGTAACAATTTACATATAATAAAAAAGGTGGATGGTTTGCATGTTGCAAATAGTAAAAGCGATTTGGTTTTGCAGTGGATTGGTCATTCGGCCGTGTTTCCCTATGTTCCAATCTGTTAACTCCAACCTGAACAAAAAGTGGTACACAAAGAAGTTTTCTGTGTGTAGGGCACTTTTTAAGAAGACAAAGTTTACAAAGTGCTTTACTGAAAAGATAATTTAAAATAGAGTAAACAAGATGATTAAAACCGAAATAAAGAATGCAAAGACCTAAAAAACACAAGCAATTAGAGATAACTGGAGTGAAGGGCATCGTTAAAAAGCAATGATGACAATAAAAGCAGAAATTAGATGATGGAAATATTGTTTTCAGATTCTTTTAAAGTACAGTTATACATAAGTAATACAGTAATACAAATTACACTGCTTGCAAAAAGATGACTATTCACTCTTCAAAAGGCTTTAGGGATGACCAACATGCTCACAAAGGTAGAGTGGGACAAGAACAAATGATTAAAAATTCATATTTAAAATTTGTTTTCGCGATTGTAATTTATGAAGGTAATAAATTCAGAGATTTGAAGCTAGTCACTGGGGTGCACAAGCCAGTGTATCATCAGTGCCGGTCCCAAGCCCGGATGAATAGAGAGTGTTGCGTCAGGAAAGGCATCCAGCGTAAAAACCATGCCAAATGAAACATGCGGGCAACAAATCTGATTTCCATACCGGATCGGTCGAGGCCCGAGTTAACAACGACCGCCACTGGTGCCATTAGCCAACAGGGTGTCAGTAGAAACTGTGCTACTGTCGGTCGAAAAGAAGAAGAGGGGGGAGGCGTGACCAGAGACAGCAGGAGAGGAAGAAGGGTAGGAGAGTAGAGTTGAGAGTCAGAACTTTGAACATTGGCACTATGAAGGGTTAAGAGAGAGAGCTGGCTGACATGATGGAGAGAAGGAAGGTAGATGTACTATGTGTACCAGAGACCATGTGGAAGGGGAGTAAGGCCAGGAGTATCGGAGCCGGGTACAAACTGTTCTACCATGGAGTGGATGGCAGGAGAAATGGGGTAGGGATAGTCTTGAAGGAAGAAGATGTCAAGAGTGTTTTGGAGGTGAGTGTCGGACAGAGTTATGAGTCCGAAGCTGGAAATTGATGGGGTGATAATGAATGTGGTCAGTGCATATGCTCCCCAAGTTGGGTGTAAGATGGAAGAGAAAGAAGAATTCTTTAGTGAGTTGGATGTAGTGGTGGAGAGCGTCCCCAAGGGAGAGAGATAGGTCGTTGGAACAGATCTCAATGGGCGATGGGATCAGAGACATAGGTGATGAGAAGGTGACGGGTAGGTATGGTGTCAAGGAGAGGAATGTGGAAGGACAGATGATGGTGGATTTCGCAAAAAAGGATGGAATTGGCTGTTGTGAATACGTATTTCAAGAAGAGGGAGGAACACAGGGTGACATACAAGAGTGGAGGAAGGTGAACACAGGTGGACTACATCTTATGGAGAAGGTGCAATCTGAAAGAGATTAGTGACTACAAGTGGTGGTAAGGGAGTGTGTTGCTGGGCAGCATCAGATGTTGGTCTGGAGGATGACTCTGGAGGCCAAGAAGAGGAAGAGAGTGAAAGAAGAGTCAAAGGTAAATGGTGGAAGTTGAAAAAGGAGGAATGTTGCATGTGTTTTAGGGAAGCATGGAAATGTTTAGGTGAGATGGCAGTGGTGTTCCTAATGAGACTGTTTAACACCTTCCTGGAAAGGGAGAGGATGCCAGAGGAGCGAAGAAGAAGTGTACTGGTACCCATCTTCAAGAATAAGGGAGAATATCAGGGACAGCTCAGGTTGGACAGTTTGGGGGAAAAGTGAGAGAGGTGAGATTGAGATGGTTTGGACACGTGTGTAGGAGAGATGAGAGTTACATTGGGAGAAGGATGCTGAGAATGGAGCTGCCAGGCAAGAGGAAAAGAGGAAGGCCAAAGAGAAGGTTTATGGATGTGGTGAGGGAGGACATGCAGGCGGTTGGTGTAAGGGAGGAAGATGCACAGAACAGAAGGTATTGGAGGCAGATGATCCGCTGTGGCGACCCATAACGGGAGCAGCCGAAAGAAAAAGAATAGAAAAATAATAAATTCTGAGGTTTAAGAGCTGTTGTGATGTCTCATTGTGGAGGGTGTCAGTATTCGGCAGCAACATCTCAAAGAAATCTTTGGACATCAAAAAAAAACAAAAAACCTTGTTGACACAAAAAATTATTTGAGGAGCTAAAGACAAATATAGCGGTGTTTTTTTACACACTGATGGAAACCTTCTAGTGGAATCAGTGGACCACTGTCTGGTGGAATCATGTGAAGGCCAAATTACAAGGGGCCCAGAATCGAGCCTTGGGGTACAACACAAAGGCCAATATGGGTATGGTTGCATCTGAGTCAGCCATCTGGGGGACTGTGCCAACATCAAGCCCAGAAAGTGTTCATCATCCTTACTTTGATAGAAGTTGGAAAAAATACTATGAAACTTGTTTTTCCCACCCACCACCCTGACTGCCGATGGCAGTCAGGGTGGTGGGTGGGAGACGTAATGTCAGCTGGAGACATTGAAAAGATCCTAACCGACAACTGGCGCAGTCACATCGATGCTCTGTGGCACAGCTGTGATCTACAGATTAAAAGTAAGCTGACATTTTGCCCCGAGAAACCCAGAGTTGAGCCCAAAGACACCACCATAATTTTACCTCGTAGTAAACTGCATTCCTTGTGCCGGAATGTACACTAGTTGATAAGAGAATGCGCTGAGGAGGGCTACGTGGCTGTCCATAGATTTCTGTGTCTGTGAAGATTCTCTTAATTTAGTCTGTGTGCTGTGGGCCCCGCTATCAGTCCATAGATAAGCTGCCGCCTCCGTAGGGTCATACTTTGAGGAGAGAGCCGACAGCTATCTACAACCTCAGACGACCGCTCAGATAGGGGATGTTCTCTCCCTCTTAGACAAACCAAACACTTCACATGGCAGACAGGGAGTTGGGATGAGGGGAAATGTGTGTTGGCAGACAAGCAGTTGTTTGGGAACAAAAGATAAGCTGAAATCAGTATCCTAAAGCAGAGTCAAAATATTTGTGAGCGCTTGTCTGTGTGTGTGTGTGTGTGTGTGTGTGTGTGTGTGTGTGTGTGTGTGTGTGTGTGTGTGTGTGTGTGTGCGCGTGCGCGCGCGCGCGCGTGTGTGCGCCGTGCGGGTGGTTTGTCTCTTTAAGATTGATATACAAATTACTTTATCTCAGACAAAGTAACAATGCTTTGGCGCTCACATTCTAATACCTGGAGCCTCAGGTATGCTTGTAAGCTGACAGTCCTGGAAACTGACAGCCCTTGACCTATTGTGAAACTTGGTGTCTTAAAATCGAACTCACGGCAGGACTCTTCCAAAGACAACAGGAAAAAAATCATCAAAAACAAAGTTCTATCTCAGTGGTTATCGGCTTGCCATGCCCTGTGGAATACATGATTTTGTATTCTTGTGTGTATTTGTGTGTGTGTGTGTGCGTGTGTGTGTGTGTGTGTGTGTGTACGTGTGTGTGTGTGGCAATGTGGAAAAAGAAGAAAGTAGAAGAACAATAGGAGTGTCTGTCAGTACAGTATGTCAGTCTACACATGTACACATAAGATAACACAGTAAGCCTGTATTCCACTGTCCACGGCTACCTATAACCACTGAGATAAAGCTATATTCTGCTGTCATGTGGGTATTACAGCAGAACAACAGAACAGTTGAAACAACCATTGAGAAAAATGACAGTGAGATGTGATGGCATTGGTTGCATACAGACCTGTATGACTGAGTGCATGAAAACATTCATCTCGCCTCATTAACATGCAGGTGATTAAATGCTTTAAAGTGCAGTTCACCTAATGACCACTAGATGCTGCACCCGAAAAAACAAAGGAAGTCAATGGAAAAAGAAGAAACGTCTTTTCCTCAAGAGGGTCTCAATATCTAAGTCTACTTCTTCTAACGGGTGTCTTGGTCTCCCAGCTTGGCCTCTGATTCATGTTTGAGCAAGGTGGGCTTGTCTCTTCCTCAGACCTGGAAACTCTTGCTCAATATCCAGCCAAGATGGCAGTGAGCGTAAAGCCAAATTCGAGGCATAAAATGTCGCTTCAGAAATCAGTGGGTGACGTCCTTTTTGTTCTTCTACAATATAGTATGATTCAATCAGACACACACACACACACATGTTCCTGATGCCCTGCTCAGGGACTTTGATGTGATCGCTGTGTCACACGTTGCCCTTCAGCTGTCCTTTCCTTGAAATTAGTCTCGAAAAGGCCGATCCAAAGCTGGCTGCCCTATGACTGACATAACGAACTGTGTTCTTGCTTCCCCCGATTCCCTTTGAGAAGGTGCCAGCCGGTGGCTGCTGAGCCATCTCTGCAGGTGGAAAACATTGCAATGACTTTAATTATCTCTGCCTTCCCTGTCAATATCAAAACTAAATAAACATCAAATAAAAAAACATGTCATTCAAAAACAGTTTTGAATTCAATCTCAAACGGCTGCCTTGTTGCCATTTTCAAAATCCATGGAATCTCAGTGTGAGTGTTCTTATTTGGAAGGGGAAAAAACACACACACACACACACACACACACCACCTCCCTGAATCCGATTACCAGCGTTGAGCAGACCCTTATCATGGAAATGTGCCTGTGCATATTGACAAGGAATTAAAGCAAAATGCATCCAAGAATAGTGCAACGCAACTATCAACCAATTGCACTTAGAGAATTTAAAACACCACCGTGTTGGATTTAACGACGCTAATGGAAACAAAATACACCCGTGATACCATCAAATGTTGAAATTATGGCAACATCTCCCGGAAATCTCAGAGGTAATGGGTTCTTGCAACAGTTGTCATAAAATCTAAATCCATAAAATCTAGTGGGGTTTTTTTTTTTTTATGAGAACGATGAAACCCATACATATCAAATAGTCCCCTAGAATACAGATTCTGATCATTCTGGCATCGGGGAAGGAGATACTAGTTAATGAAACTGTCACCTAATAGCAGATGTATCAAATTACCTTGTCATATCTGCTCTGATGTAATGAAGGATATGATCCCCAAAGCCCCCAGCTTTACAATAATAGGATAAAGTTGTCAATTACCGTGAATCCATTAAACAGGTGGTTAAAAAAAAAAGAAAAAGGATATTAATCTTATCACTTTAAAGAGTAGATTCAGTGTCTGACCGGACTCGAAATGGCTGGATATAAAGTTTGCTTTTCCTCCTAAATTGGAAAGAGCGTGAGTTATTTTGTCACTCAGAGGACTATTTAGATCGAGGACGGCGTGTTCCAGCAGAACGATTTTCCTGGAACCAATCAGCGGCGGCACTGAGCATAATCATGCAGATAGGCCGAGCCGGCTGGATTTCATAGAACAAAATAAGCCACTGACTGGTCTCAGAGGAGAGAGGGAAGGAGGAAGAGGAGAGGAGAGGAGAAGGGGGGGGGGAGGAGAGGAGAGGAGGGAAGGAGGCAGAGGAGAGGACAGGAGAGGAGAGGAGGGGAGGGAAGAAGGGAGAGGAGAGGAGAGGAGAGGGGAAGAGGGGAAGCAAGGGAAGGGTGGAACAGGTGAGGTACAGTATGGCGAGAATGAAGATGGAGAGGGGGAGATGAACCCTGGCTGAGTGATACTGACAAAACTTTTGGATGAAAACCTCGACATGGATCTTTTTCGGGGATTATCACATTACATGACATTGATCAGACGCTTTTGTCCAAGGCAACTCGAGTACATTTTGTCACAGTATCAAACCAGCTGCACGTCACAGTCTCAACCAAACCTCCTCTAGGAACAAGCAGCACGAGCAGAGAAGAGTTAGAGTTTTATTTGTATTTATTTTAACAGGAAAGTAAGTTAGAAGGTAAAGAGGCAGAGATCCTCACGAGGTGGACGGGTCAGCGCAGTAGGGTCCAGGTCTAGTTTCAAGAGATGCGTCTTCACACGTAATAAATATTTGAAAAAAAATAAAAAAAGAAAATCATTCGTAATGTGGAAATTAAAGATATTTTTGAATATTTGATATTATACATTTTTTATATTATAAACTATTCAAAATATTCAACACATCCAAAAGAGCTATTTTCATAATAAATAGTGAAAATTAATGATTTGAAGTCATGTCATGCTTTAACTAAGTAGAAAACAACTGTTGGGCTTTTTTTTAACACACTGTTAAAACACTTCACCTCCGCTTTCCTGTGGGTGATCGACATAGAGAGAGAAAGGCGACGTTCACACTGCAAGCCTTAGTGCTCAATTGGGATTTATCGCTCAGATCTAATTTTTTTGTCTGGCTGTTCACATTATTTTTTTAATGTGGCCATTCGGTTAATAACGGATGACGTCAAACTCACTATAACCGGAGTGCATTTTGGGTATAATCGCCATTTTCTGGGTAATTTGTCAACAGAGCATTGTCTGTGTGGGGCTCGCGCGTTCGCGTCCTTTTATTTGTGAAACGGAACGCTCATGTTGTCTGAAAAGCTGCAATACTAAGTCCCACCATGGATGGTCCCAATGTAAAAAAAAAAATCCTCCAAAAAGTTTGTTCCTCATTCATTTTCAGAAGGCTCAGCAAACAGGAAAGTCAACTGTAAAAATGTTTACAGTGTTTTGTAAACACTGGTTGGCCCAAAACTGGTTGAAATGTTTCCTCCTTAACCCAAATGTGCCGTACGTGATCTCAATATTTGTATTCAAACCTGCTTATGTTTCTGATGTTTTGATTGAAAAAATGTAGGGAATTATACACTGTTTATTTATAATATTTTTAGTTATTATTATTACATTTTCAATATTATTATATAGTTTTGCTTTTATCTGAATCAAAAGCTGCATGATGACTCACTGTAAAAAACAAAAAAAACAAAAGCATATATATTTTTATTCTTAACAATATTTGTCAGAAGCTCTCTGGGGGCTTTTAAACATGCCCTTGGGCTGCCGGCTTTCAAAGGCTCACCCTGGAATCGAACCAGAAGCTCTCCTCCATTGGTTTAGCTCTTCGAGCCATCTGATTACAGGAACCTCTGTGGTGACACCATGGGAAAACGTGGACCTGTGACGGCAACCCATCACACCACAGCGTCCTGCTGAATCCATCTGCTCGCCTCGATCACACGACTCAATAACCTTTAGACTCCAATCAGGAACACTCACTGACAACGAGAATTTTGGTTGGATCCCTGGATTCAAACCCACGGTTCAGTGCGCATCTCATCACACTGCACTAAACCTTCGGTTCTTAGTAAACTTTGGTGTAATCAGTTTGAGTTTCTCCACAAATGACTATAGCGAGCTAAGTACTGTATAGACGCAGGAGCTCCAAGAAATATTTTGCCAGAAGAGGTTCCAGCAAAATCATTATTTACCCAAATGATAACTCCAGATCCCAGAGCTAAATCTGAACAAACAGGGTCTGTGGCGAATGTATGTATGAATGTACTGTATGTATGTATGCATGTATGTATGTATGTATGTATGTATGTATGTATGTATGTACTGTATGTATGTATGTATGTATGTATGTATGTATGTACTGTATGTACTGTATGTATGTATGTACTGTATGTACTGTATGTATTTACAGTATGTATGTATGTATGTATGTATGTATGTATGTATGTATGTATGTATGTATGTATGTATGTATGTATGCATGTATGTATGTATGTATGTATGTATGTATGTATGTATGCATGTATGTATGTATGTATGTATGTATGCATGTATGTATGTACTGTATGTACTGTATGTATTTACTGTATGTATGTTTGTATGTATGTATGTATGTATGTATGTATGTATGTATGTATGTATGTATGTATGTATGCATGCATGTATGTATGCATGTATGTATGTACTGTATGTATTTACTGTATGTATGTTTGTATTGTACGTTTGTATGTATGTACTTTATGTTTGTATGTATGTACTTAATGTATGTATGTACTGTATGTATGTAATGAATGTACTGTATGTATCAGGTGAGAATAGACGACAGGCCTGTGTTTAAAAAAATACATATGTGCGTATGCATTATAGATTGACATGATAGACATGCATTATCAAACCAAAAAAGCTACACTTGTTGTCCAAATCCACTTATGCTAGACTCCTGTGTCATTAATAGTTCACTTTGCAATTCACACTTTTAGCATGTTTTCAATAAATAATCCAGACATTAAAAAATTCTTCTATATGGGTTGCTGCCCTGCCCTTCTTCTGCACTGGCCTGAGGAGGAAGGAAGGGAAACGCTGAGAGTTGGATGGAGGAGAGAAAGGGGTGAAAAAGATGAAGGGGGGAATTAGAGGGGGGACAGAAAATGAAGCGGGGAAGGAGAGGAAAGAGGAAGAGGAGAGGAGAACAGGAAGCCAGGACAAAGGAATGAAAGAGAAGGGAGACAGGTAGGGGGAAGACAGGGGGAGACCGAGCAGAGAGGGAGAGGGAAAGGGATGTAAACGCAGCAAAAGCAGACAAACAATGCAAGCAGATAAGAGGAGGGGAGGAGGGGAGACCGGAGGGGGGGGGGGGGGGGGGACGAGGAGAGGGGAGGGAAAAAAAAACAAAAAACACATGGCAATAGAAAGACATAGTCAATAGCATAGCAGCAGTGCAGCGAGGGCCCTGGATGGGGGGAGATAAGCGTGTCTGCGCGTCCTCGCAGGAAAGGACGACATAAGATGGATGAGGTGGGCAAATATGCTCAGGCTCATCCCACAACATATAATGGGGACAGCGATGGTAATGCCACGCCGGCTGCCACATTCACAACCTCTTCTCCTCATGTCTGGGTTTCTTATTTGCCTTCTACACCCAAGGACGTATTGGATGATTTGTATTATCACTTAAAGGGGCAGTGTGTAGAATTTACGCATCAGACTTGGCAGAAATGGAATATAATATTCACAAGTATGTTTTAACTAGTGTATAATACCTTGAAAATGAGAGTTGTAATATACATTTTAATAGAAGAATACATAAAACTAGACAATTCCTGGAGAAATGGTGAAAAGTGAGCAGGCTCCTGTGTGGCCGTTTATGTATTGTTATATTTAAATATTTAGTCTTGAGACATAGTTGCATGGTAACATGCATACATACATACAGTATATACAGAATATACAGACACATATAAATACATACTATGCCAATGATGGATGTTATATGAAAAATACAACATTTAAACAAATATACGATAAACAAATAAACAATAACACAAAAAAACATCCTATAAAAATCATTTGGCTGCAAACCAGAGACGTGGACTACAGTCATTGTGACTTGGACTCGAGTCGACTTGAGTCACTGTTTTGATGACTTGCGACTTGACTTGACAGAAAACAAATGACTTGAGACTCGACTTGGATTTGGAAGTTGAAGACTCGTGACTTGACCTGAGACATGATGACTCGAATGACTTGTTTGTGTTCATTTCATGTTTTCGGTTTAAATATCGCTGCGGTGTGATAGCCGCCACGCCTGCCTTGGGTCTAGTTACCCAACCTGTTGTTCATCAGAGCAATTGATGATCAAAAGTTCAAATCACCCATCTATGCGAGCGCACGCTAGGACTGGCATTGTCATGATTGGCAGGGGCGACTCCAGGATTTTTCTAAATGAGGTGGCACAGGGGGGAGATCGTATTTGTGGGGGCCACCCCTTTAGATACATTCTTAAAACAATTCTCCATGAAAGGTTGAAATTAAAGATGAATAAAAATTTGAACCGTAGTCAAACGAGAAATATTGTTTTGATTAAGAAGAAATGATGAAACCTATAAGCGTTTTATAATATTATAATTATAACCTACCCTAACCCTTGTTTGATCCTTGAACATCCATTTCACTGAATATCAATAATACAAATAAAATTCAGTTAGACAGATTGGCCAATAATAGCATTATTAGACAGACACTAATACCTTGCCTTTTCTCTGACTTGACTTGACACATAACCAGTGAATTGACTTGACTTGACTTTCCCAAGAAAAAATGACTTGGCGCTTGCCTGGGACTTGGACCAAATCACTTGAGAGTTAATTGTGAGCGTTATAAAATAACATAAGATAAGAGGGACTTGGTCACATGTCTGCTGCACACCCCCCACAATTCCTTCACAGCCCCCTTTGGGACTGCGGACCCGAGGCAAGGTAAGAACATCCGTTACCTCTGGAGCTGCGAGGAAACAGGTTCCCTCGCAGGCATCTGGGATGTCGAGGGCTGGGGCTGATTTAATATGCATCTCACGACAAAAAAAAATTGAAATACAACGTCATAAAATGTATTGATTCGTTAGTGAGTGTGAGTTTGTATAACCTTGTAAGAAATATACAACAAACAAATAAACAACAATAAAAATCAATCCAATCAATATCACCGGGTGTCATGACATTTCACTGCATATATGTTCGACCGTATGTATATGTATGTGACTAATAACCTCTTAAATATTGAATAATATTTTGCTACAGGACCCCCCCCCCCCCCCCCCCCCGACGCGGTTCCTTCACTGCCCCCTAGAGGGCTGCGGGACTAAGACATGACTGGAACCTGAGAGAAAACAGGTTTCCTCAGCTCCACCACTGGCGTTCGACCTTCAAACGGTGGAAATCAAGTCTCAAGACTCAAAACCGCGAAAGGCGACGTGTTTACCTTGTGTCAAGTTCTCGGTTGCACAGGGCCGCGCTCACCGGAATTCCAAACCTTTGTCATCACTGTCAGTAGTTTATTCAGTGTCACTTGTATTACCATTATGTTGAAGCTATATGTTTTCTGTTTCTATGCATGGATATAATAAACCAACCATAATAATTATAATTCATTAATATTTATTGGCACATGAGCCAAAACAAACTTTTTTGTGAACATCCTGTTATGCTGACCTGCTATACTGACCCATTTCCCCCCTAAAAAAATGTAAAATCTTGAAGTCTGGGCCATGGGATGAGGTTAATTTTCCTCATCATACTGTAATGGACTGTCAGCTAATGAAACCATTGCTTTGTCCCAAAGCCTGCAACACAATGACTCACAGGTTTCTAAAAACAGGAGCTGGATTGAACGGTGCACATTTCCTGTCCCTCGAATGATTTTGGGAAACAATATGAGTTGCAAACATAATAACGTTTGTGCCGAGGCCCACCGGGACGCCACAGATATAAAACTTAACCCATTCATTTCAGAAAATGTGGGAGGCTTTGTGGGAGGCACATTTTGTGGCAAGAATAGAAGAAAGTAATATATAAAACAAATGAACATGGCCAGATTATTATTATTGTTTTTACACCCTCAACCCGCTGTCTATAAATCCCATTGGAAAATACTCCAGAGTAGTGCCTGTGTCCCTCAGTATCCCGTACAATGCGGTAATGTCTCAAAAAAATCTATTAAAAAATATTCCAGATACCGTTGCAATACCATAACTTAGCTGAAGGAAATGCTGAGAACTGCAGCCTCTTATCTACAGATAAACCACTCTGACATCCACAAGATTGATAATATTAGATGACTGGCTGGTAGTTAAAAAAAAAAAAAAAAAGATGTAGAGGAAAAAGATGATGCATCTGTAAGTGTGTCTCATAATATGTGTAATAACTCCAGTCTGTTGGCTGCCAGTTGCAGTTGCTTCTTTGGATTTTGAAGGAAGGCTTCATTTGCTTGATGGACGCATCAACGTTAAATTTGCAGTCAGTTAAATATTTAAAAACTTGTTATAAGGGCCTGTAAAAGGACAGACTCTGTTAAATTAGGTCTTAAACACAAAACGGGGGCAATTTTAGGTAACCCTACGCTCACCCTATCCCTATACTAAACACAAAATGGGGCCGGTATTTCGTATCCAGGGGTTTAATTGGGATTTGGGAGGTGAGTGGACCCTAATATTACCTATTCATGTAACCTATTCAAGTAGTTTTTATGAGGGGTCCAAAATCCGGAAAAATCTCTATGTCAGTGATCATGATCAAAACCTCTCTCTCTCTGGAACAAAAGTAAATGGAATGAAACAAAATGTTATGAAACTGCCCATCTTTGGTCCACCGTGTGCCACTTTAACCAGGCCGCGTGACGTTCATCTTCAATCCGCGTTGACTTTCCTGACAAGTTATTTGTTGTGCACGTTGCCGCCTCTTACTTTTGGGAAATAAATAAAGAAAGAAACGGCGCATTAAAGTTAGCCCTTTGCTGTTTGCATCACTTCTATGTATAGATCACAGGGCATCTTCTGAGAGTGTTTGTAGCCTCCGTCTGAGCTGCACAGGTACGCGGCGGGGGGCAGGGACGCTGCCGAGGTGCGTTCTCTGAATAAGAAATGCGTTGTTTACTGCTATATCGGTAGCACTCCAGAGGAAGAGTGCTTCACGTGGCGACTCGGAATTAGTTACGAATGCAGTTGCATGAGTTGGAGTGCGTTTACTCAGGAAAAAAGACGGGGGAGAAAAAAAACAAAACAACAGAATTAAATGGGCAATTTCAAAAGGAAGCGCGGCGGATGGTGGTTTGTATCATGAATCCATCCGTCAAACTGCATCATAATTAACCACCTAACCCATACGCGTTACTTTTCACACCTTCCTTTGTCTAAAGATCAGATCACTTAAAGTGGTAATCCGTGAGATGGTCTTATTGTTCACACTACAAGTCCCAGAATCCCCGCCTTGTATTGGCTCTAAGACAGTCACCGTCTTGTCTCTTAAGTAATTTCTTCCGATTGATTAATTTGGGTTTTGTTTTTTCTTGGTCAGTTGGGGATATTGTTCAGCACCCGAGTGTGCTGGCGGACCCGGACACCGACATTGGAAACAGTGATGAAAGATTTGACTCTTTTTTTTTGAGATTCAAGCGTCGACTCTTCGTTCATTTGATGAGGATGGAATTCTGGTGAAGGATGAGCGACAGTTAGAACGGTCGGTTTGCCGCTGAGTTGTGAACGGAATTCTCAGGGGAATCCAATTGAATTCTGTTAAAGTTATTTATTTAGGCGGAAAAAGGCAAACTGTGAATCCCAGAAAATCTTTTATCCTCATTCTCTCAACTTTATTTATTTTGGCAGAAAATATGCAAAGTGTGAATCGCAAAAAAGATTTCGTTCAGTGAAAATTATTTATTTCGGTTGGAAGGTCAAAGTGCAAATCAGTTACATTTAATTTGAATAATGCCCAATGCTTTGGCTTTTTATTTTTTCTCTTTAATTCCCATTTGCCAGTGTGACTGCCGTTTTAATATTTGTTTGCGACGAGCTAATCGTTTTCAAATCGTCTTGCTTCACCACGGCTAAATAAATATGGGATGCATATCATATGTGGATGGATATATATGATATTATATATATATATATATATATATATATATATATATATATATATATATATATATATATATATATACTGTGTGTGTGTGTGTATGTGTGTATATATATATATTAAAAATACTGTGTGTATATATATATATATACATATATAATTATTATTATTTTTTTTTATAATTTATTTTAATAAAATAACCTCGGAACAAAGTTTACCTCGGGGCCGTAGAAAAACTGAGACCGACATCAAAAAGTCCGTCTGGAAAGGGGCGACCAGACGGCTGCCAGTCTCCTTGGATCTCTCACCAGAACCTCTTCTATCCTCACACCACCCATCCTTTTGATGTTGGAGCTTCAAGGTACGTTACAATCCCAGTGCCTTATTCTCTCTGTCTTTGTTCGTTACATGTTTAACTCCTTTTTCCATGCAAAAAAAAAAGCAAAAGAAAACGGAGCTAAAATAACTCACCAGATGTTCCTTTGTCCCGTTTGTATTTTTATGCAAATTTCGCCGGCATGAAAACTTCTTGCATCCATGATTTTTCCACATAATACCCTCCCTTTCTCTCAATTTCTTTCCCCCTCTCTCCCCCTCTCTCCCCCTCTCTCCCCCTCGCTCTCCATCAAGCAGAAGATGACCTCCTTGGAAAATAAAATCTGTGAAGAGAGATTAGGAAAGTATACAGAAAAAGCAACAAAAAGTCATCTGATGGTGATTTGCCTGATACACTAAAAGTTCACGTTACCGCAATGTCACAATATGATAAGTTCGTCGACCAAGTTTTCAGATTTTTAACCTATATACAGTATATATTTAAGAATGACACCAGTTGCTACTGTAACGGCCATTCTCTTGCTGTATAATGACACTGAACAGGGAGTAGCCATTTTTGACCTGAAAATATCTGGATGTGTTGTAATGTGCCAAAATTAACATATTTTACCTATTTTATACTGTTTAATAATCAAACTTAAATTGTATGTCTGCGGCGTTGTGCTCCGTCAGTACAATGATCCAGTTGTCAGCGCGATCCAGATGCAAGACCCGCAAATGATTTGTTTAGTGTGAACAAATCTCTGAAATGACTCTCCGGACTGCGCCAAAAGGGTTTGTTTTGTTTGCGACTCGGTAACCGCAGCCAGATTGAATAAACACTTGACTCTCAATTGGCGCATGAGGATTCAATTGATGTGGAGGTATTTGGCACTAATTCATATAAAAATGGTGAACGATTTATTTTGGATTTTGGATTCCACCAAAATGAATCATTTTGGAAGAATTAAATGATTCTTGCGACAATTCCATTCGCAGCCCTCACGCGACCCTCGTTATACCAACTGAATCGAACGTACGACGGGTCGGAAAATTGAGCTAATCTTTTTATTGAGTCACTCCAAAAAGAGCTTTTCATCACTGGATCAGAACACAACAGTACGTTTCCTCATAATTTGTCATGAAATACTCTATAGTGGATATTGTCCTAATCGTATTGAGCATAGCGTTCCATACATGTTCGAAAATCTCCATTGGACATGATATATGGAGTAGTGTTCATTTGAGCTGAACCCTGAGTTCTAATGGTTTGATACAATACATCAGTTTGATATGCAGAAATTTCCTTCAGGATAAATAAAGATTCATCTCATCTTCTCTTTCTCCCTCGTGTCATGGAGCGGAGCCGCGGAGCGCAAAGGAATGACGGGGGAGTTCATAGTCATAGCCAAAGGAAAAAAGAAAATGGGGGGGGGGTGCGACAAAAAGAAAAACAACGAAAGGTGAAAACCTCTTCAGACTCCTAACTTTAATTGGATTTTAACTCCACGCGGCGCAGGTTGTACATGTTTATTTTCATTCAAGTGTCAAGTGCGGCTGATGACAAGTTAACAGCCCAGCCACGGAATGCAAATTGTGTCGGCTGCCAGGTGGAGCGCTGAATAATGCTGTTCAACCGGGGGCTGAAACTATAGCCATTTATTAATGAACTGCCTCTGAAATGGTCCCCACTGTTCGGCATTATTGTAAAGCCTCAGAATTCAAATGGTCCAGGAACTGATATTCAAGCGACCAAATGAAATGCGCTTTAAAAGGAAGGGTTCGATTAATTCACTTTGGTGCCACGTCCAACCTCTGCTTGGCTGTTTGAGCACTTTGCTAAGTATAACTTCGGACCTCGATTATTTTTCCCCAATACCCTGTAATTAATCACAGCATTAAATGAATAATAAATGAATGTAGGTAAAAAAAAAAAAAAAAAATTAATCTATTAAGGACGATAGAGGATCACGCTCAATAATGCCGCCAAGGTCCCAGCAATTGATTAGACTTGCTTATCTAACGGCGTCGTAAATTAACAAAGAGTTAATTGCGCCCTCCTTCCTTGGACGCTACGCTAATATTTTGCAGCACTTCTCACCGTTTCTACGCGGCCCTGCCTAAAGCTCCCGGTTATAAATGGTCCCCTTGATGACAGTATTGCACATTAAAATCCCGCTCGCCGTCATGTAAATCTCCCCTGACAAGAGCACCAGACAGAGGAATTCTCCCGGTGTAATTCTTTCTCTCGGCCCCGAGAGGGGGATGGATTGCGTCGCATGGTCTTGACAGTTGTGAGTGTCCCCCTGTATGCACGCACTTAAGTCCACAGCATCTGCCCCACAATGAGCTCCGAGCAAAGACCGGTAATGGATACACAAAGTCAATAACGGTTAAACAGTAATATCAATGTCCCTGTCATTTTATTAATGCCCTCCGAGCCCGGGCAGGTGATCTCCCGCCAGAGGAAAACGCGATAGCTCTATTAGAGGGGTCAGTTCGGGCAACGATTTAAATGCGCCGTCTTAACTTGACGTCTTTTTTTTCTAAGAGCAGCTTCATCATTTCTATGTCCTTAGTCCGCACGATGTTCTTTGCTGGTTACGCACATCCGCGTGCCGGCAGAACACACCGATTTTTTGAAGGTGTGTGCAAAGATATCCAGACGTAGGATACACGCCTCGGCGCATGTGTTTATCATAAAGCGGTCCACTCTGCAGGAGACAGTGATGGATGCCTCGACAGGCGACACCTTGAAGGCCCCTTTGACTTTGTGGATATCGCAAATGGCTCGTTGCGTTTTCGGACCATTTGAAGCCTTCAGACCATTTGAGCGGCATCAGATGGTCGCGTTCCTGCGGCCCGGCTTGACAGAGACCGGGAGGGAGCAGATATTGCCGCGCGAGATATGAGCGGCTAATGAAAGCCAGTCCCAGCCCAGGGCAGCAGGCCCTCGTCGCTGGCAGCCACAGGACGCAAATAGTACGGCTCCGTAATTGAGGATTAACATTGCAGATAGAGAGAAGGGGACAGTCCTTTGTCCTTGTGTGACAAACAGACTACAAAGCACCAAAAAAGACTAGCACAAGTAAAGACAGTGGTTAAGGGGAGATATTCCTCACAATTGGACATAAAATAGTCATTTTTGGATTTTGTAGGTTTATGTATTATGAAATGCTTTAGGTATGGAGATAGAGAACTTTGGCCCCTCAGGGCCATGGCCGCCAAATAGGCGGCAAATTGACTTGAATATTGTGGAAAACAGGTTTTATGATGTTTGAGTGTGTTCACGGCTGACTGAATCAGATGTCAGAACATCCCCAACACTTTGTCCCCTCTTTTCTTTTCAAATAGAATGCGTTTTAAAAGCATTTACCCTTAAAAAAAAAAGGCAGAAAAATTAAATAGCAAAGAGGTGCGCTCAACTCAGGGTCAAAATTCTACACCTCGCCTTCACGCTTAAGTACACCACATCCACCGACAGAATGCCGTTCTGACCCTCACCTTTGCATCGGTGCATTTCTTTTTTTGATTTGCACAAGATTAATTAAGCATCACCGCTGGGGTGGCAGAGCAGACCCCCAGCTGGGTTCCGTACTTAGTGTCACCTCACAGCCCCTGGCCCTCAGCCTCATTACGTGGGGTCGCCCACACCCTAAAACACCGTAACTGGGACCACCTGGAACGACACTTTTTTTTTGCCATGGATGACTGGGAGTATTGGGGTCTCTGGAGAGGCCGGCGTAATGAACACAAGATCTGTTTTACAGTCAAAAGGCAAGGCTGTCTCTCTCGCACATAGCAACACGCTACAGGATAATAACTTGTACTGTTTGTCTAACAAACGTGCATGCACCTGTGTGTGTGTGTGTGTGTGTGTGTGTGTGTGTGTGTGTGTGTGTGTGTGTGTGTGTGTGTGTGTGTGTGTGTGTGTGTGTGTGTGTGTGTGTGTGTGTGTAGTCCACATACATGTAATTGGCTGCTCTATAGGGAATGTCAGCATTCGTGTCAACGTGGGGGGACGCGACGCAGCCATTACAGCGGGATGTTGCCCCGTCTGTGTCAAAACATTCATTTTTTTCCTACCGTTCGCCTGTCTCCTGGAAAAGGGAAAGAAAGAAAGAAAGAAAGAAAGAAGGAAGGAAGGAAGGTCATGATGCTGTCTCTATCTGCCGTATTGTATCGTATCTTAGCGCCAGGCTTGGAATCGTTGTGCCAGAACAAAGTGCGCCGCTCAAGACCGAGGTATAAAGAGACAAGGAGGGAGGCAGGGAGGGAGGCAGGGAGGGAGGGAGGAAGGGAGGGAGGAGAGGGGTGCGAGAGACGGATGAATAACAGGGTGTGCGCTGACAAAGACGCAAATACAATCACGCGTGAGAAGGTCAGGCGCCTTGGCCCCGGCGTTCCGCATTTTAACGAGAGGCAGATGTGTGCGTAGTCCTTCTAGCGCGCTCGTGGACATCACAAGAAGAAAGACAAGGAGGGGGATGAAGCAAACCGCGTCTGGGAAAAAACAGCTATTTTATTTATTAGCTCAGAGTGTCTGAGCGGCTACAGGTTGAAGGCAAACATCGGCGGGAGAGCTCGTCCTTCTCCTTCATTCCGCTATCTTCAATTTCCCTCCTTTGTGTCTCTCCTCGATTTTTCTCCCTCCTTGTCGTCTCGATTATTCACATGCTGTCATCACCTGCCATATTTCGGTGACAAGTCGTCATTAAGCGTACTAACAGATTTGTTTTTAATTAAGTACTTAGGGCTCTTTAAGAGCGTCTGCGCGGTGCTGTCAAGTTTTATAATTAAGGTGGCCGAACAAACATTTGTTTTCTCTAATAATGAACAATGTGAGTCCTTTCAGCGCATCTGACTGTGAACTGTTGATAATAGACCCACTCGAATGGAGGAGGCGTTTCTATATCGGACAAGCAGGACATAAAATGAGAGTCGCCAGAGACAGATATGCAATATCAAAGACGTATATTGAATTTAATGGGACAAGTCTATTTACCCATGAAGTGTGTTATAGGCAAGCCCGGCTGTGTAAAATGTGTCACACAGTTTGTTATCTCAACCGTTTCTACATCAAGGACGGTCAATTTGCCCACTGACCTCATTTGAAAAGGTTGAGTCTCGGGGCTCCAGCGAGACATCTTAGGTATCACTGTCCGTCGGCCGAGACAAGATTCTTTACATTCCATCCACCCAGAATTCTCTACCTTTTCAAACTGAGCCGAGAATAAAAAGCACTTTGTTTTTATCTCACTTCTGGAGAATATTTTCCATTTTTTTTGTATTAAAAAGTAATTTGCTTCCTGGACCGTAAAAATGAGAGAGAAACCTTGCCTTTTTTTTTTTTTTCTTTTCAAGTCCTACAATTAACTTTCCAATCACACTCATTGGAATTTCTCCACAGTTTTGCAGCGTGTTATCTTGAAATGAGAGCAAAACAGCTGGGAACTCTATGGCCGTGGCACCTGATTTACTGGTAGTACGCTGAGCAGCGGTTTCGTGTTTTCAACTCTTTCACAACAGTTTGTCATTTGCGCGGTGTACACTCACAACCCAAGCGCTCATAAATACTTCATTCTCTAAGTCTTCCTCTGTAATTGGCCCATTAATAATTAGCAGGCCCCGCTAACCGGCTCTCTGAAAATGGCGGCTTTGAGAGAAGTCCTACACCATGAATATTGCATTGAATTCTTACATGCTTATTAACAGAGTAGGTTCTTAATGAGCCAATAGTTCTCTGTATTGTCAATATTTTATCCCCTTTGTACCAGCGCTGATTAAGATGGGGCTTAAGGTTAATGAAGGACAAACTGGAAGTGGAAGCTTTGAGCTAAAAAAAAAGAGAAAATTTGAGGGGGATCTGCAGATCGAAATGTTATCGTCCCAGTTGGTGAAGAGGTTTCTGCGCTTGACACTGAATCTTTTCTCTGCAGCACGGAGCAGAACTATTTGCCCCCACCCCCCAGCATTTTTAATCAAGCCTCTCTCCATAATTACTTAGTGTGAGGAGAGTCCGGCTCACAGTAACACTGAGTCAGGGGCATTCATACTTGCCAGCCCCTGTTTAGAAGCCCCAGTCCACCTATACACACCACTAATGGTGTTCACCGACCCCTGGTGATGAATATGCATTCAAAAGGTACACAGAATGAAAAGGTATAACAAATAGTGTCCTGCCGTAATTACCTTTTTTGCTACGGTTATAAAGCGCTTTGTAGCGCACAGAGGATGTCATTGTCATTGATATATGGGATTGTGGTGTGGGGGCGGTGTGGTTTAAGCAGCCACACTTGTCTTGGGTCCAGCTGGTCAGAGCGATCAAGATTCAAGATGTTTATTTGTCACATACATAGATACAAGTATACATATATGCAGTAAAGGTAAGGTAAACAACCCACACACACACACACACGCACACGCGCGCGCACACACGCACACACACACACACACACACACACACACACACACACACACACACACACACACACACACACACACACACACACACACACACACCTTTTCATGACAGGTTTCCATCTTATCCAGGCTTGGCCGTCTTGCCCACTCACTACAATAATCTGGTACATTTCCACACCATTGCCTGTGTCGGAGGGCCCTAAAAAAATCCACTCGGGTGGCGTGCGGCAGGTGGAACTGCCACAGTGGCGCCCGTACAGTGACTCTCGGGGGAAGGGACACAGAAGGGCCGACTGAAGACGCCACTGGACCCAACAGCAGGTCAGTGGGAGGCCACAGCACCAGCCCTCTCCCGACTGGCAGCACCAGCACCCAGGATCAGCGGAGGACCAGGGAAGAAGCAGCCACAGCAGCCGCCATGGGTAACAGCCTGCAGCTAGCTGGTCCCCCAAGCAGCCACCACGGGGACCATCCAGCAGAAGCTGCGCCTTCGGGCACTCCTACTTTGTCCCTTCCCTGTGCGAGAGAATCCATGTTCAGCACCACTGTGGCAGTTCCGCCTGCTGCATGCAACCCGAGTGGCTTTTTCAGGGCCCTTGGACAGAGATGCAGGTGAAGGTGTTGAAATGTACCAGTTTATTGTGGTGTGTTGGCAAGATGGAAGAGCAAGCCTAGAGCAGAGGGAAACATGTCATGACAAGAGCTCCTCCGTGTGTGTGTGGGGATGTGTGGTTTACCTGTTGCCCGCTGATTGCTCTGACGAGCAACAGGCGTACAGCCACCTCTGATCCCAGGCCCAATTCCCTAGACCCAAGATAGGTGTGGCTGCTTAAACCACACTCAGGGATATATTGCCACAAGGGCAAAACCGAAACATGGTCCAACCAAAAGTCCGTAAACTTTAAGCCAGATACCGTCTCAACTTCTCTGGAATAATAGGAATGGTGGACTCCTGATAGCTTTGCATCGGCACACCCAGAACGCTTCTCTTTCTCTGATTGAAAACATGTCACCGCACAATGACAAAAAACAATAAAGACGTTATCCCCAACATGGAGCTGTAATGTTGGCAGCTGCCAAGATGTCATCACCGTACAATCACAGAGGTAATTTCCAAGTCCTAAAAAATCCTTAGTGAAGTGTCAATCAGCAATTTTTTTTTTACCTCAATATCCTTTTCTGTAAAGAAGAACCCACACATTCTCCTCGGGGTTTACGCTAAAATTCTCCTCCTACAATATCTCAGTGTGTGGCGTTTCATTTCCACCAACACAACGCCAGTGTTTTCATTTCATTTTTTCCGTAATGAATTCCTCGCGCTAAAGCGTGATTAAGCAGTTGTTTATGACCAGCCCCATTGGAGAAAAAAAGAATTGGATTTTGGAGGAAGTCGAACTCCAAGGCTCAACTACCACAATAATGTGGTGGTGTCACACACTTTCTTGCTCAAGGGCACTCAGGCAGTGGGGCTGAGAAAGCAGGAAGGGTTTTTTTTTGTTTTTTTTGTCAAATGAGGACTTCAGAGTAGCAACACTGCTGACTGCATGGTCTTTTCCAGGACCTTGACACACCTTCCAGAGCGTGATGAGGGCCGAGCCTCATCTCCATATCTGTGACTCCCGCTCCTCCACGGTGTCTCCACATGAAAGCGTGATAGGATAATTAGACTTCTTGGGTTAAAGGTGTCCGAGCTGAAGGAGAGATGGTTTCACCCCGGGGGAAGGGGAAGAAGTCCATCAGGATGCAGAGTCCTAGTGTTTCACATTGTCTCAGGTATTGACAAGAATTATTATTTTTTAATAGACTGCATGCAAATAACACATTCATTGTGGCCCTGAGAGGCCTCTGATGTGGTGAGAAACCTTACCCAAATGACTACAAAACACATTCTTGCCCTAGTTTTTGTTAATATTATTTTCTAAACAAAATCTTTTGTTGATCAATTAATTATTTGTTGATTCGATTTTAAATTCAAATCAGAAACTGAATCTGATTATTCAACATTTTCATTTACAAGGAATTGGTGGTGGTAAGGATTGGTGTATTGTTGTACAGACATAAAAAAAACCGCTTAATGGTCTGAAAAAAGAAAAATGTCACAAAAATAGCCACAAATCTAGTAAAAAAAAAAAACAACGGAAAAATGCAAATACATAAAAACATACAAAATGTTTCTCAATGCACATGATAAGTTAAGTTAAAAGGTAATGGTGCAGCGGCTAAATGATTGCAACAAAAAAATATACACATTTAGATGGATATACTGCACTGTACTGTTTATACTGTAATTGGAATTAAAAAATACAAAATACAAGTAAAAATTAAGTAACTTTGACAGGAAAAATGTGTGACGTTAGTTGTCAAGTTCATATCAGCAATATGGTCAGGTGTAGAATGTCTGTACTGAGTAGTAAATGGAGCTAAAATTCTCATTGACCTTTAAAAAGCGTGTACAACAAACATTTTTACCTCTTGGTGCAAGTGGAAATTACTCTGGCGCCTCGGGTTGCCAGACACAACAGAAAAACCCCCGTCTGAAGAGGGAGCGCTTCCCCCACATAGATGTGACTCAGGTTAATTTCTGCTTTTAATGCACCCTAAAAAAATTAAAATAAATAAATGGGATTTATCTCTGAGTCTATACTGTACAGTTGGCTGTATAATAAAAGGAAAATCATCAATTACCAAGCTTTCACTTTGATACATAATTATCTTACAAGCAACCACCCCCGCCCTGCATTCGGCAGCCTCTTTAATCAGCACAATACATGTGCCCGCCTTTTAACCACATAACCACAAACATTATTTTGCCTGCATGAAACCAAATGTTCATACATTTAGTATGTATGAAATGTGTGCGTGTGTGTGTGTGTGTGTGTGTGTGTGTGTGTGTGTGTGTGTGTGTGTGTGTGTGTGTGTGTGTGTGTGTGTGTGTGTGTGTGTGTGTGAGTCCCCACCCAGAGCAGGCAGCAGTGGGTTAAATATCTCCCTCTCTCTTTGGTAATTGCATTATTCCACTTACATCCACTACACAAGGAGACAATAAAAGGGAACAAACGCGAACGCTTGGGCGCAGGAAGCCTAATTGTCCTATTAATTGCTTGTTTATTGCAAAGCTGTGGCGAGAATTTCCCAGAGCGCGTCCCAAAGGTGTTCCTCTCTTTCTCTCTCTCCCTCTCCTACCGCCAGTGTTTATGTACCGGGACAGAGAGCAACGGTCTCATCACCATTTTCTGGATGAGAGATGGAGTCATCATCAGCCCCAACAACATTTGGCATGAAGAGAGAGAGAGGGGGGGATGGGGGGGTCGTGTTGCCATGGCAACCGCATGCGATTGGTCAGGCCAAGACCGGTCGAGCCAAAAACTTTTTCAGTTTTTTCACGCACTCTCTCTCTCTCTCTCTCTCTCTCGCTCTCTCTTTTTCTGTCTCGTTCTCTCTCTCTTTTTTCTGCTTGCCCTGATATGCTAATCCATCTGCAGCGGTGACTGTGCTGGTAGCGGGAGAGGGGGGGGGGGGGGGGGGCGGTGGTGCTTGCGAAATTGTAATCAGGCGGCGGCGAGGGACACCAATCTGCGGGGGGAAGGCGACTTTATGCAGAAATCCAATTTAGGAGATTGGCTTAGCGAGTGAGTCGTTTAAGGTAAATCCAATGGTAATTATAGGTAAATCAAAGGTGAAAGCTTGCAAAAGAAGTCTGGTATTCAACTTTCCCAATCTTTCCTTTTCTGCAAGCAAACACACACACACATACACACAAATACACGCACCCACCCTCTACCCCCCAACATTAAAATAAACAAATAGTGCGTATCCACAGGTAAGAACGGACAGACCACCGAGGAGTTTGGTGATTAGAGTCGCAGGGGGGCTCCACTTCCAGACACCTTCTCTTTTTATCCATATGTGTTTCCAGTACGTCCAGTAATAGAACCGCTGTCCATCTGTTCTCTTGGCACCGGCCTCGCTGTGAACCGCACCCCCGCAATTCCACCCAGTCATCGCAGAAATAGGGGAATCTTCAAAGATTTCCCCCCCGTGAAATGGTTCTTATATTTCTATTTTGATATCGTTTGTCTTTTTTATTTCACCAAAAAATAAAAAAATAAAAATCCGCGCCTTCTCCTTTAACCCTAGAAGAAAACACACACATTATTGTCTGCAGCAGTGTTTCACCGGGTGAATCTTTTTGAAATTTCACTTCAAGTAAATAGTAAAGAAACTCTCTCTCGTGTTGCAAGACCAACATTTCAAGGCTGTATTCAATTGCCTAATCCATCAGTTCAAGCCTAAACAGCACCCGGATGCAGGCTTCTGATTATTTTGAGTTTCTCCAATTTCTTGCAGCTCTGCTCATTTATTTCGGTTCACGACCGTTCCATGCCAAACCGCGCGCAGTGGAAATGCCACGGTCGAGGGAACCGGACCGCACCGAGCGCGGCTCGGCCCGACTGTGGGAGAGTGCCTGGAGGTTCGACTCTTGACGAGCCACTCAGCAAAGAGTCGCTCACGGTGAGCGAGGGAGGACTTTGTGAGCGATGAATGAGAGCTGCTTTGGCTCTGAGCTGCGAACGGAGTGATCCCAAGATGCATCGACCTCCGTCAAAATGATTCCTTTCGGTTGAATGCTGAGACCATTTTTTGCAATGGACTTTACTGTAATAGTTCAGTGTGAAACATGAGCGACATGGTTTTGATTAACACATAGCTGCTATTCTGGCTGGAACTAATGAACCAAATGAACTAGTGTAGCCTTGCAATTTTGATCTTGCAACACAAGCTGGCCATTTTTGGCCAGGCCTTTTTTATGGCGAGTTTTCCCCATTATTTTCCCCCCATTGACCCCCTCCCATTCAGTAGTTTAAGTCAAGATCAAAATTTTCAAACGCATGTCCATCAAAAAGGTTGTCCTTACTTCACAGGAGTACCAAACACCAAAGCAAATCTGCTCTTGGAATTTCTTCACATCAAATTATTTTCTCAAGGGGATTCCAGCCCAGCATGTGGGAATCTTGCAAAAAATAATCACGTCTTTTGGACACTGACAATTCAAACGTTTCACTCATCATACTTTTTCTTTTTACCAGATTTAAGGGATGATTTGATGTTAATCATTGCCGTTTGTGGACGTAAACATTTAAACACACACGCACGCACGCACGCACGCACACACACACACACACACACACACGTACAAAGGACTCTGCATTAATTTGGGGTCATTAATCATTAAACACTTGCAAATGGCAATTAGTTAATGTTGATTAATGTTTAACGAATGTATCAATAAATGATCATTAAGACAGAGGACTCCGCCGAGGGCAAAAAATAATGGAATTCCTTAAAATCGACGGTCCGGCAGGTGTATCGGGGCACACGTTAGGCACCGTCTCTTTTCAGCCAACTCATTTTTGACACCCTGGTTTGAATATCAAGGCACAGAAGAAGATGGAGGGAAGGGAGAGTCACGTGAGCTGCATAGGGATAGTTCGATACATTATTGTAAGCATACACATTTTTTTTTGTGCTACTGTATATTTGGCAACAGAAGCATCTTCAGGCGTTTGCGCCGGGTCGCTGTTAAAAACAAACAAAACAAAAATGCAACGTCTCACGTGGTCCCCGTCCGTGTAGGATTTTTGGCTACCTGCCGCAAAGGGATAGACGTGACCATAGCATTGTTTAGGAGGAGGAGAGAATTTACATATAAATTGGGAAGTGGAGGTAAGCGAGGAGGAGGAAGGAGGGGGAGGTGGAGGCTCTGACAATACAAGGTTGTTGTGCAATGAGAAAGGCTGGCATTTTGTGATCTGGACGCATGTTTGCGGAACTGTTGCCGTGGCAAGAAAATCTCCATAATATCGCCTCCGGCCCCCTCCGACAACCTCTTTTGTGTCTCTCCAGGGAGAAGAGGCGAGGAGTAGGAATAAATCACTCGGAGACAACGGTGTAGCGGTGGCACACGCCGATATCTCCTCACCTCAATCCCCTGGAGATTAACCAGGTCGTCTTTAAACCAAATCAAGAGACTATCAAACGGACTCTGGCATATGCGTGCGCACGGCCATATTGTTTGCATTGCCACGTGGTTGGTTGGATGGTTTTGTCTCCGAAGCTTATCCTCAAGACCTGTTTCTGCCACTCTCTCTTTATTATCACGGCCAAGTCTCTTATCCGCTGGTTTCCTTCCCCCTGGGTCTCTCCTCCTGTCCTGGAGACGATGCTCGGTGTGGAAAGACGGGCGGTGACAGGGACAGAAATGAGAAAAAAAAAAATAGACACGTGGCCGAGATAGATAAATTGATAAATAAACAAACAAATAACAAATAAATAAATAAACTGATAAATAAATATTTTCCCCGACTTAGTAACTCCAACAAATTTGGAGAAAAATACTTTTTGTCCAGCGCTGTCATATCGCCGATGGAGATCGCACAGGGTGGGACGGCGTTTTTCATAAAACTGCCGTCCGACCATCCCACTATTCAGAGGCTGGACCTGTTCCAAAGCGTAACGTTGCCTACAGCAGGTTGCCGGTAGGAACCTGACCTGACATGACCGCAGAGCTGATTTGCCGAAGTGCAAAAGAGTCAGTAGAACCGTGAAACCTGATGAAAACTTGCCCGAATGCAGGGTTAACAACCATTTGCTCGTCTTCTGGGTAACATGAATACAGCCTGACTATATTGTGACCTGTTTTCTCAAAAGCAAAGCGTTCGGTGAGAGCGTACGATGGAGAGTTTGAAAATTATGCGAACCAACATTTTAATAAAGCCTGGGATGAAAAAAAACAAACCAGCCCTTAAGTAAGTGAAAGACTTTTTGTAGTCTGCAATTCCGAATGCAAAGGTGCTACTTCCTTGCCGCAAGCACTCTGAAAAAAATTATGAAAGCAGTTTGAGAGCAAAACAAATAAAATGTGTCTCCTTATTAGGGCCATATTAACAGCAAATTGATTTTGCCAGAAATGAAAGGTCAAGGTAAATGACTTGCGAGCCGCGAGCTCTTCTATTTATCAGCCTAGCGTCTAGGATCTAACAAATTGTGCCTCTCGGAGAGCAAAACAAATAGGGAAGTGGCGAGGCTACCTCTGAAATGTCACTCCATAATGTCAAACCATGGATTATGTGTCATTCTCGCAAAATACCTTGTGCCACCGCTTTGCTTTTGTCACATAAATTTGTTTCATTGACGATGAGCATTTTTTTTTTTTTTTTTGGTCGCATCCTGCCGACCATTATCTCCTCCTAGCGGGGGCCGGCCATTTTCCCAGCTGGAGCTGAGGTTGTTGCTATATTTTAACTCTCTTACTCTTGACTCTTGCTGTATCCCAGTGTTTCTCAACCCTTTTTTCTGCCACGGACCACAATTTACAAAGAAATAATCCCATTGTTCTGTTAACCACTAAAACGGAGCTTATTATTATTAACGTGTTAGTGATGCAAGGCGGCTGAGCGATCCGTCGTAGTGAACACATCTTTTAAATGATTCAGGAGTCGAGAGTCCCTCCGACAAAAGAGTGGACAAAGTGGGGGAATCTTCAATTCAAAAACGGAGAATAATTAATGACGACTAAATTACTGTCGTAGCGATGAAAGGTTACATTCATTGATGAGTCACTCAGTAAAGAGTAAAGGGCCGTTCAATTTTTCGAACTCTTTGTTCGTTTGATTCAGTTGGTTTCCCACACGGTGAGCGAGGGAGCACTTCCTGAACGATGAACGAGAGTCAGGAGAGTCGTTGTGTACAGGATATATAGTATATATAGTGTATGTAGTATATATAGCGTATATAGTATATATAGTGTATATAGTGTATATAGTGTATATAATATTTATAGTGTTGATTGTATATAGAGTGTATATAGTGTATATAGTAAATATAGTGTATATAATACATATATATAGTATATATAGTGTATATAGTATATATAATGTATATAGTATATATATTGTATAGAGTGAATATACTATATATACTATATATATATAGTATATATAGTGTATATAGTATATATAGTGTATATAAAACATGTTAAACAGGTAGGTCGTTATGTGAGGAGTACCTGTACTGTTTTTGATTCCTTTCCTCTTTCTCCACCTTTTCCAAGTGAGTATTTTCTTGAGCAATTGTGGGTTCATCTCTTAGTTTTATCTAATCTCACCTTAAAATCCACACAATATGACGGCCAGATAAAGAGGAATGAAGACGGATTGAATACGGAAGCGATCAAAGCGTACCTTTAATCGATATTTAAAGCAACACTATGCAACTTTTTTTAACCTTAAAAGAACACCTTCAAAATCATTTTGATGGTACAACGACTTCATCTAATGTGGAGAATGTCACGTCTTTTATTATGTAACTTTTGTGTTCAGGTACAAAACCACTGGAAATGCGCGTTATGCTGAGGGTACGGCACTATGTTGCTTGCTTGATGTTTGGCTCCGGCTTTCTATTAGCTGGTAATTACATTTTTTTTTGCCTGGTATTATTGATGAAAAAAAAAATAATTATTATACATTTGCCAGTAAAGACGTCTGGTAATAATGCTCATATAAAAGGAAGTCGTTGCACCTCCCAGACTGCGTGAATGAGATAGGTCAGTGGTGCGCCCGACACCCGGACATCAGCCGGCGTGCGCCGGCCCTCACTTTCATTGCACCATGGGGTTCTGACAGGCCGAGCACATCTGGCACCTACACCGATAGCAGGGGGTCCCGGCCCCTCCGAGTCCCCGTGCCCCCTCTCCCTGCTTCTCCCCATGGACTGAGTGATCGGGAGATCCGTGCTAGGTTGTAACCTAGGCCTATGTTATACACATAGACTTATTGAAACGCGACTGATAAGGTTCAAGTTTGTCCGTTAAAATATTTTTTTTTCGGACAGATTTTACGACACTGGTGTGATGGTATTCAGAAACCGTAGGGGTGCCAAATCCCAAATACCAAAAGTTTGTCATTAGTACTGCTAATGATAATTGTGATCAATATTGACTCTGCCGAGCGCTTTAATATCTGAGGATTCTGTACTAACTTACTATGAGAGAGATACGTTTACTTTGGGGCCCCCGTCGTCCCCAAACCCTTTGTTCACACTTTACAGAAGCAGCTGTGTGTGTGTGTGTGTGTGTGTGTGTGTGTGTGTGTGTGTGTGTGTGTGTGTGTGTGTGTGTGTGTGTGTGTGTGTGTGTGTGTGTGTGTGTGTGTGTGTGTGTGTGGGTGTGTGTGTGTGCGCGCACACGCGCGTGCTTCATGGAGCGTTAAACTATGTTGAGGTGGTGTCGAGCTAATACCGTTTGTTTCCTGTGCCTTCACCGCCGCTTCACCACACCGGATTAGTTTTCCTCCTTCCACCCGTTCCCCCTCACGTTCTTGCCATCCCTCCATCCCTCCATCCCTCCATCCCCACCCTCCACAAACACAAAGAGACCGGAGCGGGGGCAGGGTTCAGGGCTCCTGTGATCTTATGTCGGGTTCACACAAATACACACTGATGTAAACACACCCGACATGCACGGTACCTGGCCTGCCGAAAAAAAAAAGAGAACCTCCACCGGGAGAGCGGGATTAATCCTTTGGCAGCGAGTCGTCCTGAGCCTCTCCAGCTCCCAATGCTCCCTCCTCCCTCCAAAACAGCACTCCCAATATCACCTCATCTCCATTTCCTCTCTATTAGCGACGAACGACTCAGGAAAAAAAAGAAAAAGTCTTGTCGTTTTGAATGAGGGAAGGGAGATTAAAGTGAGAGGAAAGGATTGAATGGGACGTCAAAGGCAAAATAAATAAACAGAGAGGGATTTTGTATACAGGGAGAAATTGAGTGTGTGAAACAGCGGCACCTGAAAAAATGTCTCATTAAAAAGCTATGATTATTTCAGGGTGGCGCATCCTGATTTGCGATTATTCTGTGTGGTTTTTTTATTCTCTCTTTTTTCGCAGGCTGTTAAGCTTTATTTTTTTAATGCTGATGATCTGTACTGAAGTGCACCAAACCACACCATAACAATTTGCTAGTAAATGTAAAAGTACCTGGCGAACATAAAAGAATTCTGATTCTGAATTGTGTGTTTACAATAGAGTAGCCAAATGAATCCTAAGAAATTATTTACATGCACTCATCCTAAGAAATTATTTGCATGCACCCTTCACTCCAGGAAACTGTGACGGATGGAAAATAGCTGATGGAACCTGGAAGGGTTTGTACAAAGTTAAAATAAGATACTCACTTTATTAATCCCCTATGGGGAAAATCAGGTATTACAGCCACAGAAATTAATATAAATCAAAAAAGAGATTAAAAGTAAAATACAAATACAAAATTAATTTTTAAATGTAACATGTTTTTTAAATACAATATATATAAATATATATTTTTAAAGTGCACATCTACAGTATAAACAGAAGTAAACAGGGAGTAGCACTTGTGATGCTGACTATTCTTCAGTATATAGTAAGTAGCTGCAATGCATAGCAATAGATGGAGCTAGATGGAGTCAATCAATCAATCATTGTCATTTAAGGCTTATTTGTATAGCACGTTTCGTGGATAGAGCAACTCAGCGTGCTGTACATCCATACAACATTAAAACAGTATGACACGCATGTTTGTTTCGGCCTTGGGGCCGACCAGGCTGTGGCTGTCAGATGCCCTGAGCGAGGACCCAAGCGGTTTGTATTGAGACAGTAGTTCAGAGCAAGACTGCTGAGTGCTTTGAAAACAAGGAGAAGGATCTTCAAGTCATCTCTGTACTGAAGTGAAAGCCAGTCAGCCAGGATCTGAGGACGGGAGTGATGTGAGCCCTTCTCCTACTGTAGTTCTTGTCAGAGCTCTTGCAGCGGCATTTTGGATAAGGTGAAGGTTTTTTTGGGGAAGACCAGAAAAGAGAGCGTAACAGTCATCAAGGCGGCTTGTCATGAAGGCATGGACTAGTTTTTCTGCATCTGACTGTGACAGGAATCCTCAGATGTTTTGCATGGGCTTTAAATGATAAAATGCTGATCCGGTGATAGAATTGATGTGTAATAGGAAATTTTAATCTGAATCTATAATAACACAGTCACCGCTCCTCAGAGACAGGGAATCCAGATGAGTAGAGATGTCCTGTCTGAGCGTTGTTTCACAGTGCAAATAGTTCTGTTTAGTTGCAAAAAATTGTGCGACATCCAGGCGTTCATATCAGCTATGCAGTTGATCAAACACTGAATGGGATTTAAGCAGTGTTGGGTAACGTTTCCCTTAAAAGTAACTTGTTACATTACAAGATTACTGGCATTAAAAAGTAATTCATTCAATTACAGCGTTACCTACTGAGAAAAGTAACTCGTTAGAGTACTTTTCCGCTACCAAAAATGAAAACCCCTTTGCGATTCCTTGCGCATGTTGGTTAGGTTATGTTGTCCAGAGGGCACGTAGCCTACTGTACGTCTACCTTTGAATGTATTGACACTACTGTCATTCCTCAACGAGTCTAAGGCCCATAATCTGTAACTCTGCAGGCTAATAACAGGAATGACAGGCGCAATATCCCCTTTACAGCTCTTTATTACAGCTCTTTATTAACGATTATGTTTGATACAAGTGAACATAAAATCAAGGGGCTGCCGGGGCTCAATGGATAGAGCCTCACAAGTACATACAAAATTTCATATTTTTTTGCAATTCCACGGCAATGGAAAAAGTCGAATTATTTGGGTACATGAAAGCAACACATGCCCGTAGACGCGCTAGGCAAGTGGCAACGCAACTACAAACACACTGTAGAGACAGCGGCAGCGTAAACAGGGCGGAAGCGTCCAAAACGTGGAGGAGAAGGAGAGAGATGACGTATCGTTGACAAATGAGGGCCACATGCATCCATAGTTTGGCGTTTTTTTGGGATATTTTAGTTCCGACCCAAAACGGATGGTAAATATCCATTGTGTAAAATATGTTGACGAGACGTGCCCAAACTTGATTATTTATTTTATTTTATTTTATTTTAAAATAGAGTTATGTAATGTATTGATGGGACTTATTTTGTTTGGAATATAATGTATGAGCAAAAGAAGCCTACTTTTAAATAAAAAATATTAGAAATCAACATGCCTCAATGATGTCATTCTTTATAAAGCCTGCCTATCAAATGTTTTTAGGCTCAATAAACACGGATAATATTTCACCAGAATTTCTCCCATTTGGCCGGGAAATTGACATCTTCCAGCACAACGGATAATGGAGACCCTGGTACGAAGCATAGGATTTTATTTTATTTTTTTGTGGCGACAAAAGGGGCAGGGAAATACATTTTAACAGTAACAGATTGCTTATTTGAAAACGTGAATAAATAGCTGATTATTTGAATTGCAAAACGTGTTGCGTAACTCGTTACAATAAAAAAAAAAGTAATCCGGAGTGCTCTAACAATTTACTTTGTGGCACGTTACCCAAACACTGGATTTAAGTTATTGGGGGACAATGAGATGTACAGTTGTGAGTTGTTGGCGTATTTATGGTCAGAAATGAATGTTTTTCTTTAATTATGGAGCCAAGGGGAAGCACGTAGAGACAAAATAAAATAGGCCCTAACACTGAGCATGAGGGACACCATGTAGTATGTCCAATTGCCTTCAGTTAAAATCAGCGATAGAACCACAGCAGTTTCGTCCAGTTAAGTAAGAGGTGTAGCAGTTGAAAACAGCGCCGACCCAATCCTTGAGTCGCTGAGTTAAGATTGAGTGAGGAATAGTATCAAAAGCTGCACATAGGTCCAAAAGAACGAGAACATACTGTAGATCCTGCGGATCAGCGTGTTGACTCGGAGATCATTAATGACCTTGACCAGAGCTATTTCGGTGCTGTGATTAAAACCAGATTGAAAAATGGCTTGTATTTTGTGAGCCGTGAGATGGTCATTAAGTTGCTTATAAAACTATTTTTTCCGTTATCTTACTGAGAAAGGGGAGATTGGAGATTGGGCTGTAATTGTTAATTATAGCAGGGTAAAGATTGTTTTTTTTTTTAACAGAGGTTTTATAACCGCAGTGTCAACTAAGTGCGAGAAAACACCAAAGTGAAGGGAGGAATTTACAATGTTCAAAACTACAGTGGAAAGACTGTTAAAAACACTTTTAAAGGGCTTCGTTGGGAGAGGGTCAAGAAGTCTTTGAAAGCTCCATGAATTCAACAGTGACGAAGTTCTCAAAAGTGCTAGGTAGGGAGGACGGGGGCTGAGGATCATCATAGGTGGACGATCTCACAGTATTTAGCCAATTTTTTCATTTTGCAAATTTTGCAAAAATTTGGCAAATTCATCGTATTTGAATTCAGATAAAAATTCATTAGGAATTGAGGGTTGAACATTCACCAGTTTGCCAATTGTTGAAAAAAAGAGTACAAGAGTGCATTATTCTTGTTCTCATTTACAGTTTTATCTTCGAAAAAATAAGACTGTCTGGATAGTTTCATGATGCTTTTGTACTGATGTAATTAGTGATTGTAAATGTCATTCTGGTTTTCTGCACTTTTAATCACAGTAAATATGCTGGTACATTAAATATGCGTATTTATCTATAGGCTGGTGCATTATGTTGCTACCAGCACGTTAATGGAAAGGAAAAGGAAAAGGAAAAGGAAAAGGAAAAGGAAAAGGAAAATAAATGATAAATCTGGTTTCAACAGCCATCAGTCAGCCGACCTGGTGCCGAGGATGTTTGGAGAGCTGGCGGCTGCCACCTCTGGTTCCGTCCCCCCCGCTGGTGACAGCGAGGATAGGAGGAAGAAAAAGAAGACGAGGCAGAGTTTGAGCAGAGAGACAGAATAACAAGAGGTTTCATATGGAGTCAGAGCCGAGGACGTCTGGGAATGGAGTGGGCGTGGCCCTGAGATCCATCCTGAGCGGGTCAAAGCAATTTGCTGTGAAGCGACAATTACAGTATATGAGTAATGGTGCTCTGTTGCCGGGACACTCCTCCGACCAGACCCCAGAGCCCAAACCGCATCTACTTACTTTTAAATGTACTTAAAGTATTAAAGGTAATATGGCTTGTCAGATGCATTGTCTGGATATTACAGAGCCGATAATATGAATAATACCTTTTATTCCCCTCAAAATATGTGCTCAAAATATCATTTACAAATATTAGAAGAAGAACAATCTTTAATTGTCACACAGCACACCACACACATGCACGCACACACACACACACACACATGCACATGCTTTTTGGATGGTGGCTGGTGTAATAAGGCCTCTTCGTTTAACCCATCCTTGGCTTGTCCTTCCTCCGGGGGCACAGCCAGGAGCAGTGGGCAGCATACGTGGACGCGCCCGGGGACCTGGTGATGAGTGTCCATCGCTGGTCAGACGATGACGTGTGCATGTTTTTGCGCCACCGTGCCACGTAATAAAGTAATAAAGTAGTGCCATAAAGTAGGCTTTGTATATTTATATGCATTGCATATAAATATACAATTACAAATATATGTCCTGATTAATATGGGATATGTAGTAGGGGGGAAATAGATATTTACTGTACTTTGAAATGCAGTGGAGTAAAAGTCAAAAGGCTCAGAAACTGAATACTTAACTACAGATACTTGAAAAAGCTACTGAGGTACTTACCACTGCTCACAACTCTTATATTTCCTTTGTCTCCATTTCATTTGTCCCGTTGTGTCCCAAAAACACAGCCTAACCAAATAAAATATAAATATAAATGCTAACATAGTCAATGTATCTTCATCATTTAAGTCTATTTAAAAGTTGGGGCTTGAAGCCCACCAAAAAGCAATGCGCTTCTCTGGTGCAGCGGCGCCTCCTGTGGCTAGAGCACCTCACTCTCAGCCACAGGAGACAGCCACCAACCCAACGCGCTGCATTACACCTCTTTTCACTCAACCTGGTACAAAAACAGACTTTTCTTCCAAATGCACCCTGCATTAAACTCGCCCACCTTTCGATATTGTGTAGGTGTGAAGTGGCCACACTCAATTCCAGCTCTGACTGAATAGTTCCTTGATTGATGTACTTGATCGCTGCTCATTACCATACACTTAAAGAGCTGAATGAAGGATGGGGTGACGGGAGACAAAAAAAATAATAATTTGAAGCAGCCAGAGACTTGGTCACCTCTGCCTTTAAAGGATGCGCCATTATCACTCTAGAGTTTTTTCATTGTGTAATTTTAGCAGACAACATTTCACCCCACCCACCCCCTCATTCCCGCATGTTCTGCCCAGACAACTAATCTCGACAAGAATGCAGGCTACTTAAAGCTTAGTTTAGTGGAATAGAAGTTAGAACATTTATGAATCAATTTCAATCATACATTGAAGAAAAACACCTCTTTCAAAGTCCCCGTGAAGTGAATTCAGTGATTTGTTTCTGAAAACATTACACTGGTGAGAAGATAATTGCTGAAAACGTGTGAAAAGACTGAATGATGTCGAGGTAGGAGGAGCAGCCCACTCAACTCTCTTAAAAGGGACTGGTACGGCTTCCACTATAACCACCATCATTTCCCTTCATAGACCAGTATGGTGGAACACTCATTATCACTCCCCCATAAGGCTAATCATTATAGTACAATTCGAGTTCCTCAACAACCTCTGTCACCTTCTGCTGCTGCTATCTGTAAATCCGTAAACTTCGGTCTTTTAAACATCAGATCTCTTAATAACAAATCCTTTTAATGTATTGACTGACTTAACATATTGACTGTTATCTATAGAAAAGGATTTTAAAAGCACTCCTATCTCTCACAGCAGTTTTACATAATTTGAAGAGCTCGGTTTTATGTTAAATTCTAAGGATAATAAGGAGGATCATTTTCATCATTTACAGACCGCCTACACCAAATAATGCATTTAACCAAGAGTTCAGAGTTGTTGCCTAATTTTATGTTAAATTATAACACAATTCTGATTTTAGGTGATTTTTACATACATGTCTGCTGCCCCAGCCGGACTTTAATTTCTAATTTTATGGAGGTTCTTGGCTTTTAACCTCACTCAAGCCGTACAAGAACCTACACATTCTACGGGGCACACCCTTGACTTAGTACTGTACAGAGGTCTCAGCCCTGAAAACATTGAGACAAAGGATATCTGTGTGTCCGCTCACAAAGCGGTTATTTTCAGTTTTATCTTCCCTCAATTTTTTTCAGTCACTCACAACAATCCTGTCCGCCACCGCGTCTTTAACTCTATGTCAGCGAGGATGTTTTCTGAGCTTTTCAGTGCTGCTGCTTTGCCTTTAACTGTCTTTTATCCAGATTTTAACACAAAGGAGCTCATCTCCCATTGTTAATGGCACGTGTCTGACTGCCCTGGACTCTGTCGCCCCATACAAAGACCAAAAATTCGATTAAAACATTGCAGCCCTGGCTTAATGAATCCACCCAGGACCTGAAGAGAGAATGTAGGAGAAATGAACAGAAATGGAAGAAGAGGTTGAAATGTACTTCGTGAGATCTGGAAAGACGCTATGCGCAATTATCATAGAGCAATTAAAGAAGCAAGAGCAGCTTTCTTCTCTAACTTGATTGTTGCAAACCATTCCAACCCCAGAATTTTATTTAAGGTAATAGATTCCGTAATCACGCCATCTTACTCAGGCCTCACCAGAGATGTGTGAGGGGTTTTTAAAACTTTTTTACGAAAAAAGCTGAGAATATGAGACAAATTTCAGGCAAATTACACCCTCTGACCAAGTTCTACATGCCAGTAAGGACGTTGACAGTTGTTTCAGCAGTTTTGAAACTGTGTCACTATCATTTTTACTTGAAATTCTATTCCACATGAAATCACGTGCAGCCTTGATATTATCCTCACCACATTTCTTAAAGAGGTGAACTAGCTCGCTGGAGAAAGACATTTTTCCTTGTGCTTTACAACATGCTGCGTTCCATCCTCTTTTCCAGAAACCTAACCTTGATCCCTCTGTTCTTAACAATTTTAGGCCCATCTCTAAACTTCCATTTCTTTCAAAGGTTTTAGAGAAGGTGGTATCAACCCAGCTTTTGGCTTTAATGTGTCATAATAACATCTTTGAGAAATTCCAGTTCTTGGTTTCAGAGCTTTACATAGTACAGAAACTGCCCTCCTCAAAGTAACCAACAATATGCTTTTAGCAGTTGACAGGGGGGGAAAGTGCAATCTTAATTCTTTAAGATCCAAGAGTAGCCTTTGACACTGTAGAGCACAGCGTTTTAATTGACCGTCTTAATACCTGGTTGGGCATCAAGGACACTGCACTTGCCTGTTTTTTTTCCTACCTTTTAGAAAGAACCTTTGCAGTCTCCATAGGTAACGACTCATCCTCTACAGCTCACATTACCTGTGGTGTACCGCAAGGTTCTATTTTAGGTCCGATTTTATTTTCAATCTACAGTATGTGCTGCCTCTTGGCCCAATTATCCAAAGACACAATGTCTCTTTTCATTGCTATGTGCCTTCCTCCGAGACCTGGTGACTCAAACAGCCTAGCTGTTGTTGTAGATTGTCTCAATGATATCAACCGTTGGATGGCACAGAATTTTCTTCAACTCAATAATTCTCATTGTTCACTCCCCAAATTCCACCTGTCAAATTGAGAGTGGCCTTGGCAATCTGTCCGCAGTCTTTTGCTAGAAACTTGGGAGTACTGTTTGAATCCAACCTTAACTCTGAACAACAAATTAAACCTGGAAAATGTAATCCACGCCCTAATTTTCTCACGACTAGACTACTGTAACTCCCTCCTTTCTGGCATCCACCAAAAGTCACTCTCTTGCCTCCAACTAGTTAGGAACGCAGTGGCCAGGCTTCTTATCAGTTCCAAAGAAGAATCTTTATTCGTCACAAGGCCAACACACATGCGCTTCGAATGGTGGCCCTGAAATGCTCTGCATTTGACGCATCCCGGCTTATCCTTCCTCCAGGGAGCAGCCAGGAGAAGTGGGCAGCATCCAGTGACGCGCCCGGGGACCTGGTTGCATATGTCCATCGCTGGTCAGACGATGATGTTCTGCATGTTTTTGGTGGGGGTCCTTACTGGTTTCAAGCTTTTTCTGATCCCTTTTAAAGCACGTCTGGGTCTGACTCCAAGCTACATAACAGATAAGTTGACCGCATATGAGCCAGTACGCAGCCTTAGACCCACAGGCGGGGCCCTTCTGGCTGTGCCAGAGTTACACACACACACTTTTTTAAGTCTAGACTTAAAACTAAAGGTTTTTGTGAGGGCCTCTCGAATTTGTAACGACCTAGATGCGCAGATCTGCATTTTTTTTTTTAGCATATAGAAAATCTAATATAATATTATATTGTAGATACAATAATATTGTATCTATTTATTTTTTGTCTCTTTATCCGCTTTTACTCTTTAATGAATGAATTAAATTCTTGTTTGATAATGTTCCTTTGCCTTTTAAATTCATGATCTGAACACGCTTTTATTTCATCTGCCCACGCACACTAAACTGTGTTTTTAAAGGTGCTACAATAAAAAAAAGCTATTATCATTATGTATTTATATTCTGAATTGTGGAGTTCCGCCGTTAAATAGTTTCTCACCATTTTTGTGGTACGGATATTTTGGGTGGGGCTAAATCTTGACTCGATGCCGTAGAGCGGTCATACTCGGTACGGCCCCCCACCCCCAACACATATAAACGCCGGGTCGCAAACGGAGCATTAGTGGTGGAATAAGTTAAGCCCGGAGTTTGGCATAAAACACTGTTTTGAGAATGAACACCTGGAGCAAAATGCATCTTCAGGGGGACCGTGAATCCATGCCACGGAGGCCCGGGAACAAAAAAAGAACGAGCTGGCCGCGGAGCCCTGACCTCTCACGCAGAGGACGACTGAGCAGGGGGCCCCAGAGAGCGGGGAGTCCCACAGCCACAGAGCGGCGCTTCGAGGTCAGCAACTAGACGCACAGGACTGGTTTCAGCAGAACAGTTAAAGGTGGAATTTACTCCAATGTAAACGTTGACGACACAATTAACGCGATTGGGCGCGATTTCAGCGTCCTCGGCGGACACGCCCAGTGCGTCCCAGAGCAGAGAGAACGGCCCCTTTTTCCCCCCTCACGACTTTTAAACCCAATTTTATATACATTGCGATTTTTTTTAATCATTCAAACTTGGCTTGGTGGTTAATTACACATTTATCTGTGGTGTGACAAACACAGTACACAAATTCATTTTTGCTTTACAGGGACTTTAAATTATGAATAAAATAAGTAATTAATACAACTCGATAATAATAAATAATAGAAATTAAAGAGTAAAAATTAAAAAACAATTAATAAAATAATAATACTAAGAAATAAAAGCATTCAAGATGCACTTGGCTCTTGGTTTCAGGCTAACCGGGTTCTCTTTTTATGTCAGAGTTGTATTAAGCTCCAAAACAGAAAGATACCAAACGCCGTGAGCAGATTAAACAGACATTTAGCTCCTTATTGAGACCTTCATTTCCCATTCCGACGTTATGTACTTTGTAGAACTGTCTCCCATTTCACAAATGTCGCTGGGAAAAGGTTCAGAAGTTTTAGTGTCGGCGTTAGTTGGCGTGAAACCGCAGACTGCGGACTTAACGGGATGCAACGCCGGTCAAGGGGCTTTTCCCAATCTCTCCCGGTCTTCACGTTTCAATTCACACGTATATTAAACAATCCATCACATTCAAAAAAGAGAGGCTTACAGAGGCGGACTTTCTTCTGAAACGTGAACTTTTGAGCTTTTGTTTTCCGAAGGCATTGGGAAGTTATTAATACGCTTCGCTCAGCCAATCACATGAAGATGCACGCACACACACACACACACACACACACACCTTTGCATGAGGGCTGTTTCAAAAAGCAATGCATTATTGTTATTAATGTGCAGGCGTCGCCCACCAGTCGCCAATACAGTTTTGTGTGGAAGCAAGTCATTAAATCGAAATTGAGCAATATTTTTTTCCCCTGATGCTTCAGGAGCCGGGGTGGATCATATTGGCGTTGGCACTCGTTTTATTTGCCTCCGCCACGTGAACGCGTGCATTCATTCATCATCGTCATCGGGACACTTTAATAAACCTGATGCGTGCCGCTTATTTGGCAACTTATTACCGTGCCCTACGAAATGCAGTTCACCGCTGCGGCGGGATGTCAGCTCTGACGTAGGCAGCGTCACACCGTCCGTCGGTGGAGAGAAACTAACCCTAACCCCTCGTTTTTAGTTTCATATGGAAATCTGCCGTGCACCTCGGAACGCCTCCGCCTCGTCTGGGATGCTCACAGAGGGACGGGGCCCTATCCCATCATCCACTCAGCGAGGTGGTTTGTAGAGCGGTTTGTAGAGCGGTTAACGGCGCGGCTCCGCCGGCCTCCGTGCTTTGATCCACCCTCGGCATTCTCCAACCCCTCAACCCCTTCTTCTCTTTCCTCCACCGTTGTGCATTAGCTAACAACAGAGAGAGAGAGAGAGAGAGAGAGAGAGAGAGAGAGAGAGAGAGAGGGGCGGCAGGGGGAGGGGAGGTGTGGAGGGGATAGATATCTCCCTGAGAACGGAGGGATCTCCACCTAGGGACTTCAAAGCGGGCTTTGAAGTTTTGGCAGGAGAAGGCGGCGTCCATAGAGAGGGGAGCGGGGAGGGATGGGTGGGGGGGGCCGCCTCACTGGCAGCAGCCGTGTCCTGATCTCGGCGTCGATGGGGTCACGCTTCTGATATTCATTTTGATGTTTCTCGCACGTTTTTTGAGCGACTCAGTAAAAAAAAGGTCGCTTCCATTTTCGTTGGTTTGGTTGGGTCGGTTGGACGAGGGTCCGAGGAGTCGGCCCCGAGTTGCGAATTCTCATTAAACCATTTCATTTGGTCAAAATGATTTCTTTGGGCGAAATGCAAAGTGCTGATCAGTCAGGTTCAACGGCTGCGCTCATGACTCACGGCTCTCCTTCTTTACAAATCGAAAGCGGAGCCTGAGTGAATGCCTGTGTGTGCGCGGCCGCACTCATCAAGCCACGAACGACCCACTCTTCTGCCGGAGTGACGCCCGAGTCATCTCAAAGATTTGCTTGCTCCGGACGAATCGTTCGCGAGCCGTTCATCCCCACGTTGTGCCATTTTATTTCTTGTTACCAACCAGAACCATATCTTTTTTTATTCCAGCCTTTTGGGTCACGGGCTGAAAACAACTTCGGCACCGTGGGCTGTGGGATGACCTTTACCGCTCGTCTGACAGTGCGTTTGTGGGGGGTGGGGGCGGGGTGGGGGCGTCTGTTTGAACCAGTTGCTGATAAAATGCGGCAGCGCCTCCAGAAACTCAATCCCAGCAGGCCTTTCTTTTTTTTTTTTTTTTCTGTCTTTCACCCTTAATTCGTACCTCCACCTCCCGTTCCAATCTCCCGTCCTGCCTCTTGTCAAAGCGATGGGGGCAGATATCGATTAGCCCCGGAGTTTGCGCCCGTTCCCGGGAGTTGGAACTGTCTCAGCAGCCTCTCTCTGAGTTTCCACACATCCCCCGTGTTATCTGCAGCATCCCTGCAGGGCAGCGCATCACATGTTTATCTGTCTGTGCCTGTGCTATTTGGGGGGATTTTTCGGTAGAGCCGTCTGTGAACCTTGCGTCTGTACAGTAGGCGATTGCAAGGGTACAGTAATTATCGTTTCAAACGATCGCTCCAGGTTTCCCCGTCGTGTGTCGACCGGGCGCTGACGTCACGTTCTCACTTGGCTCCGTCGGCCGAGGTGTTGCTGAGCCGCGTCACCCCAATTAAGCCATGAGCGCAAAGCAATCTATTCGGCATCTTGCGGAAAAGCCGAGAAAATGCCACCGAATGAGGGAGATACGTGGGCTGTTAATAAGCCTCTTTGTTGGCTATTCTACAAATCTGTCTAATCGTAGCGAGCGTTTTTTTATTAGTCATATCAGGAAATCCTTTAGGCTTAAGTATATAGCCAGTGCATAATGTCCTTCCAACAGTTCAATTCCAATTCTGAGGGTATGAGTGCAGAGTGAGTTGTATGAAATCTGTTAAATAAATAAAAATGTCCTTGCATTGAAGAGCCCTTGATGGAAAGATTACATATATGTAATAATCCTAAGTATAATCCTGATTAAAAAAAGAAAGAAATGGATGATGACCGCGAGGGTCAGAAATCATGATATTATGAACACAATTTTTAAAATGGGCCTTTTCGACAACTGGCGAGTTAAATATACTTTAATTTCCCCTTTTACTAATGCCCTTGTACAAAATTTCCCTTCCTACCTGAGTCTGGGTTATAGAAACAGAAGCAGGACAGATGGGGCTTGGCGGGAGGAAAATGAGCCATTTCCACTTTGGCCTTGACGAAGGTCTTTAAAAGGAGAAAAACTTTCAGAAAATACCCGTGGACAAAGAAAATTCATTTCACATTAATTCTGGACAGTTTCCACGGCCACGTCTGCAAACATGTTTTTAATTTCCCCTAACCTCCTGGCAGTAGTAGAATAACAAATGGACCATTTCGCATTCAGAACTTTGCTCCCTGTCATATTTCAGCCACAAATGCATATTTTACTGAGAAACAACCCACAGCACGCACAGAACCGCCTTTAATTCCTTTATTTAACATCAACATCAATGAATTTCATGTCTAATGTGGAGTTCTGAGCAAATGAAAGTGGAAATCCATAAAATGGTCTTTGTTGTGTTGGGTGGATAACACTACGAGTCCCAGAATTCCATTCGACGACATAGAAGAAGAAGATAATATACGTTTATATTGCGGATATGTCCACATGGAGTGTCCACGCAAAATAAGTCCCAATTAGTCTGTCGCCTCTTCCGCCATCTTGGGTGTGCCGTAAAACTGCGCAGCGTCATTGCGTCCTGCCTCCTGCATGCTCCACCCAGGCTCCGCCGTTGTCTAAACCTAACAGAGTATTTCCAGGTGGTGTCAACGCATCTGACAAGGACAATCCCCGGTTGTGTTCTGCACGTTCGAAAGGCCAGACAATGTCTGGACCTGATTATCTGGACATTGTGTGGCGTACATGTGTGAAAGCAGCTTAAGACAGTCCGGAGTTAAATCATTTGTTTCGTTGTTTTTCGCGGTCACTTTAGGGGTTGGGGATATTTTTTCATTTTCATTTCGGGGGTGTTTTTTTTTTTTTAATGTTCATCCATATCGACCGTTTACTGACCATGACCACTGGTTGATCAAATTCACTGCGGCTGCCTTTCACTCCTTGCCCATGCGCGTTCAGATTTCTTGCAAGAACGGGTTGGTGGCGGACCCCGTCGCCAACAATGGAAACCGCACCTAGGCTGTTTCTTATAAAGCAGGCAGCTCAATAAAGTACAACATATGGAACAAATATTGGATTTTTTAAAGAAAATAATACCACGAAATACCACTTCAAACCTCATCATAATAAATTAAGTCTCTGAAGCTCTTGGTGCACACACAGTGGCTGCTTGTAGTGGGAACACAAAGGCACAACAGAAACGCCAAAGCCTAAACAGCACTTGCCGTGCTGCTTCCAGGCGGCAATCACACGGTTCCTGCTGAATCATACCGGGGGGGGGGGGGGCTTTAGAAAACACCTTGGCTGCCATCTTCTTTCTTGGCAATTTTGACTCGCATTTTGGGTCTGCCAGGGATGAATAATGCAACGCTGCGATGACAGTGACAAGGAGGTAGCCATGGCTGAGCGGAGAATGCTAGGAATGTCCCCCCCCCCCAACTCTCTCTCTCTCTCTCTCTTTGCAGGGTGTGTGTGTGTGTGTGTGTGTGTGTGTGTGTGTGTGTGTGTGTGTGTGTGTGTGTGTGTGTGTGTGTGTGTGTGTGTGTGTGCGTGTGTGCGTGTGTGTGTGTGTGTGCTCAGTGGATGCAGCTGGACTGGATATATTATTGATGTGCTGTTAGCTCTCCCAGGGAGTTGCAGTCTCATCGGAGTTTGCCGTGGGATTAACAGACTCCAAAAAGCAAACCAGGGAAGCGTAGAAGAGGCAGGGGGCACATCCCTCATTCAGCCCCCCCCCCCCCCCCCTCCCCGCCCCCATCCAATGGAAAGAGACATCATTTAAAACCCGGGGGTGGGGGCGAAAGACATTATCTTTATATGAGACATCTGTTTGGGTCTGACACACTGGAATTATTGATTAGGTTTTGGTTTTATTTAGGGCTGGCTCTCTGCCCGGGCTAATGCGTTGCATTTTCAAACAGATCCGCCTTTTCCAAAATATCTTCCTTCCGCCTTTTTTTTAAGAGGTGGCTGGCCATCGCTAGTTTTGATCACAACGCCATCCTTCCCACTGCCGCCCCCCCACACACACACCCACACACACACACACACACACACACACACACACACACACACACACACACACACACACACACACACACACACACACACACACACACAGTAGTCTGGAGATGGCCAAGAGCCTTATGCAATACCTGTGGGAAAGAAATTTGTTCTTTGGTTTCATTGGCCTAAGGCTAAGCATGCAACAAAACATGCACGCACGCACACACACACACACACACACACACACACACACACACACACACACACACACACACACACACACACACAACACATAACACACACACACACACACACACACACACACACACACACACACACACACACACACACACACACACACCACACACATAATGGGAAAAACGCTCCTGTTAATTAAACCATAAGAACCCTCTCCCAGTAGTTTTTGGGCTTGGTTATTGATGAAAAAAAAATTTAAACATAGCGAAGGTGAGACTCACCGCTTTCAATTTCCTTTTTAAAAAGGGGCTGGATCTGCGTAAGCCCCGAAGATGACCTTGATGTGGGTTTTGTGGAAATACCTGCGGTGGATGAAAGATGGCGAGTCCCAGAGAGAGGGAGGGTTCCCGCGGAACCGGCATTAATGATCAGCTTCTCTGATCAGCGGCCAGTCATTAAATTGTGTGCGTAGCTCGTTTGCATCGGAGTGTGTTTTGTTTGGTGTGTGTTGGAGCCGAGGTGGGTCTCTGCACAGTGGGGGTAAATACATTCGGGGCACCTTCAGAGCACGGATCTCTCTCTCTCTCTCTCTCTCTCTCTCTCTCTCTCGCTCTCTCTCTCTCTCTCTCTCACATGAAAGAGCAGAAGATGCCACACCCGTCCGGCCTTGAAGATCAAATGGAGCGCGGCCGCTAATCAGCCCGGAGACGCACGGTGTGAAGCAAGAAGGTTTTTCTCCGATGTCCCACTATTTCATTATTGACATTTCAAATGCTGAAAATCTATTTCGTCAACTCAGCAAGACAGAGCGGCGTGCAGGGTTTTTTTTTTTTTTGCTTTTTGCTTTAACTGGAATTAGTTCCAGCGCGCTCGCTCTTGTGAATAACCTAATGAGGATCAGTTGGCCCGGGTGTAAAGTGGAACTAAATCGCAACTGTGAATAAAAATGAGTTATTTTATGTGTTAGTACTGTAGTGAATTTGTACCGCTGGGCGAAAAAACACCGCTAACCAAAATAAATTATTGATCAGAAAAAGTTAATTTCTTTGCTGTAATTCAAGGAATCCCAGCCTTCACCAAGTGACTGATCAAATCCAACCCGTTTCATTTGATGCCTAACGTGTGCTGTCAAATTCACAAAGTCATACTGCGTACTCTGCTGGTCTTCATCTCACACCACTGTGAACGGAATTAACGGTGTCGCCAGATGCGATAAGCTCGATTCCCACGGATGGTGAAATGAAAGAGAAAAATTCTCTAAATTCGTGTAAAATACGAAATAATCGACTCTTCGGAATGATTAATCCGAAAATGACACGGTATCTTGACATCGCGACATCGCGTTCACCCTATGGCTGCTTTGCCGGACGGACTGCCGAGCCTTTTCCGCGCACCACGGGGTCTGAGAAAGCCCCGGTTCCCTCAGCACAGGAATCCTAATCTGGGTCTTGGTGGAAGCTCTCTAAGCCTGTTGCACTCCAAAGCAAATCATATTAGAGGTGCAAAGGGGTTTACGGCATGTGTCTTTATTCCACAAAGCAGGCACAGTATGTGGTCATGCTCATGTTTCATTCAACGTGGACCGGCCGCTCACTGACACCCAGAAAAATAGAGCTCCCCTTCCTCCTACTGATTCCCAGCCAGGAAGAGAAGGGAACTGGAGGTGTTTATGATTCCAGGCGCGGTTCTTTCACCCTGGCGACAGCGCTGGGGGAAACCGCGGACATATAACTTTGATAAGGTCTAAAGACCGAGGATAACCAAGGGATAAAGGCGAGAACGCAAGGAGAAGCATTCATACCCTCCTATGAATAACGTCACATCATCGGCGTGCGGCATTCATCCTTCAGAGCCGCTCCGACCTCGTGTTTACACTGTCAAGCTGTACGTGCATGAGCCTGTTTGTGGGAATCTTAGATTAACAATGCCCAGGAGGGGGAATGTTTTGTTGGGAAAACTTTAGCAAGGTAACCTGCCGAGTCTTACAGAGTCCCTTGCAGATGGGAACGTTCCCGCCTCGTGTTATTCTGCTGTGGCAGTGTGATCAGCACTAAAAAAAAAACCCAAAAAACCAACGGCCACTAGAAGGCATTAATGAACGCAGCTGCTCTTTGCATTAGAAGGTGGTCGTTTTTGCAGAACAAAAGGGCTGACACAATGGTAATTGTGCTGATGCATGGCAGTTTGCTGTGGGAATTCTAATTAGCAATGTTTTCCTCCCGTCTTTCATTATTTCCTCTCTCATGTCGTATGTCGCTTGATATTTGTCGCCTTCATTTGTCTGCTCGTTTGTTTGTTTTTCATGTATAAATCATTCGCTGGGTTGCCCCAGCGTTTAGTGCGGTTTTGACGCTGTTTATTTATTGGTGTCATTCCTCGTTACCTTTACTGATTTATTCTTCTGCCTGGAGATAATGAACTAAGAAAAAAAAAAAAAAAAGTACAAGAAAAACTTAGGGTGTCTGAAACTGTCAGACCTTTGGTGACCTCCGTCCACGCCAAACTGTTTACCCTGCATCGCGTTAACCTTATCATTCTCACCCCTTATTACCAACCGGGCATATTCCATACATTACCGCCGAATACAGATGGAGAATGTTCGGCAAACTCGCTCAGGCATAGCTAATCACTCTCCCAGATTGGGCCCCAATTTTGACAGGTAGCTCCAAAAGTGGCTTGAGCGCATGATTATGTGCATAAATACCAGAGCCGTGCACAGAGTGCCGTTGTCTTAACTAGCTCTCCCAAAACAGACTAAGAGGCAAGGTCACATTACCCTCCCATTTTCCATCTGCAGAGCAAGTGATCAAGGAAACACAAACAATACGATAACTAGTTCCAAGGAGCTGAATGTTTTCTCAAGTACACTTGGAAAATTACGCCTTGATTATCGGAATATTTGTCTGCCGACTAATTAGTGACCGGTGTCCAACGTGAAGCTTACTTACGAGGGTTTGTACACCGATCAAATAGCATCAGTACTGTGAAGGATCATTATATTGTGGCTTCGTGTGACAAAATAGGCTGTTTTTTGTGGGAGGAGCCACCCTGCCGAGGCCCCGAGTTCCGTGAGCCAATGAGGTTTGAGCACAAGGTCCGGGTTGTGTGAGCCAATGGGGTCTGAGCTTGTTTCCGTTGTATTTCTCTATAAACTTTCTCTGATTTCACCTTGTCGGTCCACCAAAATCTGCTTCTAAACAAATTCAAGGCGAGAAATAAGCATTCCAGTTGCTGAATCTTGACTCATATCAGATCTACAAGGTCTCATTTAAGATAGACCTATCCTATTTATAGTGTTTTTTTTCTATATATTTTTCTATATATTTTATATTTTTTATAGTGCTTACCCTGATGTGCTCTCTATTTTTCTGCTGTCACTTTTTGCTCTGTAACGATGTAAATTTCCCCGTTGTGGGTCTAATAAAGGTTTATCTTATCTTATCTTATCTTATCTTATCTTATCTTGTCTTATCTTATCATTTAAAAGTTTGCTCCGACTTTGGTTGCCGTGCTCCAAGCTTGTGGGAGAAACACCGCACCGGGAATCTTAGACGCAGGGATTGTTTGTTTCATGTCAATGTTGGAAAAAAAAAGAAATCAAAAGAAATAAATAAATATATACATCTACAATAAAAAATACATAATTCTTAGTGTGGTTGTTTTTTTTAGAAAGAAAGATACAGCAGAATTATTTTTTAAATACTCACATTTCCAGCATCTGCAGTTTCTTCACGGATAGTTGGTATTGATTCCTCTTTCTTTTAAAAGGTCTGTTTGTTGGGTTACTCAGTTGGGGGACAGTTGTAATTCTACTGTGGGCCCTGTGACGTACGAAGGGATCAAAAATCTGAACGGGGTGTTCCAGGACATGTTTTCTGATACAGGCTGTCCACAAGAAAACTGACCGGGTTGTCTTATTTCACAGTTTGTGTGTTGGTAGGCCAGAGACCCAAATGTATGTGCACAAGGACTAAAAAAAGTTTTGCGTAATGGGTCCTCTTTAAGCATCAAGCTCCAAATATGAAAATATGACACATGTTTTGAGCAACTGAACAAGACTGTGAATGTACGCCATTCTACCAATATATTCAAGGGGAAAATGACTTGGTTGGAATATTAAAGGAAAACACTGGTATTTTCAGTCTATTACTAACTATTTTTAATTGTTCAGCTGACTGCACCAAGCTGCAATATGCAGTGCAATTGCCCCATTGCCCCATCATTCGGGTTTACTCATGATCAAAAACAAGGAGTTTTCCTTGAAGATGGCACCAATTCCTCTCAATATGTCTTTGCTTTTCGGTAAAAAAGCATTTCGGGTGTTTTGGATGGATCGAAAATTCGGCACTACAGCCACGGAGACACTAGACCAAACGGGAAACAAGAACCCATCTCGATCATGGGGGCTTGAGTCCATATGTTTGACAAAAAATAAATACTAAATCCAGGGTGTTCCTCTGATATGATGTGACGGCAAAAATTGAGAAGATTTAAATTCTTAAGGGAGGTTTGCGGGGATCATTGGGGATTGTGGTGTGCGGTATTCACACAATGAATATCCCTTTTCCAGCCAACCGCAAAGTGCCGCCACGTGAATGAGATTACTGTAAACGTGTCCTGAATCTTATTTTTAACAAGAGATTTTATTTAAAGACGGTTATTTTAAAAAGGAGAAAATCACCTGTATTTTAAGAACGAAAAAAATAAAGATTGTACTAAAAATGGGTCGGTGATATTGGTCCCGGCAGCAACCATTTTTACCACTTACTGTTCGATTACCCAACAGCTGCTTTTACTGTCCCCCAGTGATTAAAATAAACCGGCAGCATAATAAGACTTCTACGATAATCCCTTTTCCTAATACTGATTTATTCTCACGGTGATTGTTGGGGGAGTATTTCATGGGCTAAATCTAACACAGACCCAAGTGGGGACATTTTTTTACTGACCAAAGACATGGGATGCAGATTCTACCTCCAAACAGGGACTGTGTTTTACAGTTCCTAAATGGCTCCTTAACGGGAGGTTCAATTAAGGGCCCCGGCGTTATGCAGTATATGTTATTATTATTACTGTATAGAGCATAACTCCATCTATTGTGTGTTTCCAGTCACAGAATGGACACAAAAAACACAACACATGCAGAGAGCGTGCACGTAGGATGAGATTGAATTAGGCTGCGACAGGAGAGTAAGTTACATGGACGATCTGGGACGGGAGACTGTCGTATTGTGTTTGTCAATCTGGCTGTATAGAGTGTGCGAGCGCGCGCGCGCGCGTGTGTGTGTGTGTGTGTGTGTGTGTGTGTGTGTCTTTGACATACAGTATGTGTGTATGTGAGGGTTGGTGTAAATGTGTGTTTGACCATGTGTGTTTGTGTATGTGAAGTGTGGGCACTTGTGTGTTTGTGTATGTGTTTGTGAGTGCGGATGTGTGTGATTGCATTTTTGTATGCCATGTGAGGTATGGGGTGGTCGAGTTTGTGTATACTATATGAGTCGTGTGTGCATTTGTGTGTGCGTGTGCGTTTGTGAGTCAGTGTGCGTATGTATGATAGTTTGTTTGTGTCGTGTGTGTTTGTATGTTAAGTGTGTGCGTTTGTGTGTACGTGTCTGTGTGTGGTTGTGTGTGGGTGTGTGTGTGTATGATAGTTTGTGTATGTCTGTTTGTTTAAAGGAGTGTGTGTGTGTGTGTGTGTGCGCGCTTGTGTGTGTGTGTGTGTGTGTGTGTGTATGTGTCTGTGTGTGTGTTGGGGGGGTTTGAGTGTGTGTGTGTGTCTACTGTATGTTGGTGTATGTGTGTATGTTTGAGGGTGTGTGTGAGTGTGTGTATTTATGTTAGTGTGTGTGTGTGTGTGTGTGTGTGTGTGTGTGTGTGTGTGTGTGTGTGTGTGTGTGTGTGTGTGTATGTGTGTGTGTGTGTGTGTGTGTGTGTGTGTGTGTGTGTGTGTGTGCGTGTGCATGCAGTCTCCTAGGAAATCTATGAAACCACGGCCGAGTGCTGTGGAGAAACTTGATTAGGCTGGAGTGAAGCTCGAGATCAAAATGAATTTGGGAGACGCACCATTACCTGAGGCGGGGCCATTAAGGTAAGAAATAGCTGCTTGACCTCCTCACGCGCTCCATCCCTGCACTAAACTGCTGCTCGACGGCTGCTTAGGTCACTTCCTGGAAATGGGAGTAATTTGCGTCTTTAGCCTCTTTACGGGACGTCGTTCCTCATCGTATTGTTCTATTAGTGATTATTCAAATTATGATTAAAATTGTTTCTCGAGGCTCTTTGTCAGGGAAGCCATCAATAATTTCCTTAATTGAATTCTTTGATGGTGTGTTCTCAAAGCCGGACATTAAAGGGGACCTATTAGGTTCCTTTTTACTCCTGCTAATGTATGGTCTCTAAGGTCCCCACATGTTTTCGAAGTTTTCTGCGACACCGCTTGTGACAAGCCTCTAACCCCGGACTGTTCCAAAACGGGCGGTTTCAGTGTGTGTAGCTTTAATCGTGAATGCCCAGCCAAGCCCCTAGTTTTGAGCCAGTGGGGTTTTGGGTTTACTCCGGGCTTTCATTTACTCAGTAAACTTTCCCTGATTTGACCTTATCAGTCCAACCAAAATCAGTTTCTGAACACATTTGAGGCGAGGAATAATCCAGTTGCAGAATCTTCACTCATATTACAAGGCCTCAATTAAAAGTTTGTCTCCACTTTAGTTGCTGTGCTCCAGGCTTGTGGGGCACAAGGACACAGCAGTAGATAAAATAAAAAAATAAAGTCATCAACAATAAAAAAACCACAATTCTTATTCGTTTGGTTTGGAGAAACGCAGAGTGCACCGATGGAGCAGATGACCATATAAATAAATCCGTGATAAGCTGATGTCAGCTTGTGCAGAGAGTAGAAACAATCTTTGTAAACCCAGCGGTCGGAAGCCTCATTGTTTTTTTCACAGCTTTACTTTGTCTTACGTTTACCTCATTATTTGCCACGTCCAATGTGAACATCCAACATTGTAACATTATATATACGACAGAAAATAACAAAAAGCTGAATAGGTCCCCTTTAAGAGCTAAAGGGTATACATTTCTCTATCCTGCCATAACTTTATCTTTGTGGTGTGTGTGTGGTGTGTGTGTGCGTGTGTGTGTGTGTGCGTGTGCGTGTGTGTGTGCGTGTGTGTGTGTGTGTGTGTGAGTGCATTCTCTGTTGTCTTCATTACCAGACCAAGCCAAGGAGCTAGAATATCTAAGATCCGTCTGCACACTAAATGCAGGCATCTGCATTTTATTCCATGATGCAAATGACCCATCATCTCTAAAATTCTCTTCATGTGGGAGGCAAAAGTTCGTTGCTGGGGTAGGAAAACACTCAAAATGGACTCCTGTTCTGTCGTTGCTCCCTCGTCTCCTCCTTTACCCTTCGCGGTGACTTATCGGGTGACATTTTTAGCTTGCCGAACTTTACCCCGAGCGCCAAAAAAATACCTTCGTCGTATTTCACGGCGATATTGATCCATAAAAAGCAGGACGTTTTTATGGGTTAATTTATCAAATAACACTCGTAAGCACCTGTGTTTAAGACTTGCGTGGATCTTAATGGCGCGGTTTACTAATAGAGAACCTGGCGCTAATGTTTCGTGTTATTCATGTTGGCCAATGACAGCGTGCCTTTGGGCAAGGGGAGATGTTGCGGCTACATCCTTTGAGAAGTGGACTGTTTTTGGACAGGTTTTTGGACCGAGCTTTATCCACAATGGAGTCCTTGATTATTTGTGGGCTTAAGTTCTGATATAAATGCTCCATGTCCAGCCTTGGAATTAAGCTCGATAAACCAGCCTTTACACCCAACATTCATGATTTTCCCAAAAATCTATTTGCTCAACCGTTTCCCCCGGGTCTAAAATCTAGGTATAGGTGGATGAGAGATATCCACGGATATAATACAAGACACTGTTTTACTCATCCCAGCGCTCCCCTATGGAAACCAATTTCAGAGCGAGTGTAGACGTCTATGGATCGCAGAATCCATTGCTTTGCTGTGACGAAATGGAGTAGAGTTTTCAATGACGCCATGCTCCATTTATGATTTTGCGTGGAGGGAAATGTGTCACAAAGGCCATTATTCATTCATATTACCGAACCTAGAGAAACCTAAACTCCCCGTTTTCCCGCTATGAGCGTTTGTGGTGAACTCATAATGTCTCCGGTGCTGCTAGCGCAACATTCTAGGGGCTTGAATCAATCATTAGCAATATACACCGATCAGTCACAACAATAAAACCACCACTAATAACCCTGTAGCTCCCCCTCGTGCAGCAAAAACAGCTCTGACATGTGGAGGCATGGACTCCACAAGAGCTCTGAAGGTGTCCTGTGGTATCTGGCACCAAGACGTAAGCAGCAGATCCTTTAAGTCCTGTAAGTTGTGAGGTTGGGCTTCCATGGATTGGGATTGTTGTTCCAGCACATCCCACAGATGCTCCATCGGATCAGACCCTAACCCCGGCTGTCCACATGATATAGAAGAAAACGTGATTCATCAGACCAGGCCACCTTCTTCCATTGCTCCATGGTCCAGTTCTGACGCTCATGTTCCCATTGTAGGTGTTTTCAGCGGTCCACAGGGGTCAGCATGAACACTCTGACCGGTCTGAACTACACAGCCAGATACACAGCGAGCTGTGATGCACTGTGTGTTATGACACTTTTCTATCATAGCAACATTAACTTTTTCAGAATTTTGTGCTACATGAGCTCTTCTGTGGGATCGAACCAGACAGGCTAGACTTTGCTCCCCAAACACATCAATGAGCCTTGGGCGCCCATAACCCTGTCGCCGGTTCACCGGTTGTCCTTCCTTGGACCACTTTTGGTAGGTACTAACCACTGCATACCGGGAACACCCCACAAGACCTGTCATTTTGGAGATGCTCTGACCCGGTCGTCTAGTCACCACAATTTGGTCCTTGTCAAAGTCACTCAGATTATTATGCTTGCCCAATTTTCCTGCTTCCAACTCATCAACTTAAATAACTGACTGTTCACTTGCTGCCTAATTCATCCCTTGACAGGTGCCATAGGAACGAGATGATCAATGTTATTCACTGCACCTGTCATTAGTTTTAATGTTGTGGCTGATCATCATGTTTGTAAAATATATATATATATATATAAGTAATCCATAGGTGTTTCACTGTATGTTCTTGTGAGGAGCTACTTGGCCTCATGCTTGCAACAGAAGTTAGTTAGTTAGTAAGTTAGTTCCTCCCGTTCCTTTTGGAACATTGGGCGACGAGCCCCCACCATTTGCTCCCTACCAGAATGGCTTCTTCTCGTCGTTTCCGTAACATAAGACATCTTATGTAATTAAATTAAAATGAGTACCGCGCATTTCAGTTGTAATACCAAGACCCACTGCAGGCCACCACAACACTCTAAGTCCCTCACAACACGCTAAGTCGTAATTGAAAATAATCATAGTCGTAAATTGCACTCTTAGATTGATGGAGAGCTGTTTTTACGATTTCTTGTATTGTTTGATTCACAACTTGTTTTGCATTGCCCCTTTGTGGATCTGTTGCCTGGCACCTACCAGCAATTAACTGATCAAGGTCATATAGTTAGTTACCAAATCATTTTTGCATTTACAAACCACATGGTGCATTGAGCGGGATAATATTCTGGCATGTTTTAAACTCTATGTGTTTTATGTACTTCTAGTATTTCTCACATTATTTTGATGATGTACGTTTTTCTTTGTTGGAGGATGAGACAATGAGAATTGGTGCAGTATGTGTTGCTTTCATCCCATGTATCTATTTTTATCCCTGGGGTTAGGGTTATACCTTAAATCTTGAAACCTCAGCCGCAAGGACAGGAACGATTTTGGATTGTGGACTGTTTTACTTTCAGACGGCATCTGAAGTTGAAGACAAATATTTCCTCAATTGGGAGCTTACAATAACATCATGTGTCAATAACTTCACTGCCTTGTGCAATTCCAACTGTTTGTCAGCAGGGATATCAGCATCTAGCGCTGGACAGTACCACCAGCTGCGGTTCACACAGCAAGCAACTACTGGTATGACATTGTACTCATTCAGCAGCACTAATTCATTTTTTTGAGGGAGACAGGCCCGCAATGAAAACGGTTTGAAGCATGTTTGACATATTCTGGTCTGACAAAGTTGATACCACCAAGGTGCAAACAAAAACTACGGAGTAACTACTCATCCGCCTTCATTGTTAATGAATTACTCGATGTAATTTCAAAGATTTTTCACAAAATAATTTAACTTTATTTGTGAAAAGAACATATGAGATGCAAATCATTATTCAAAGTAGGGCAATATATATATATGTTAAAACGTGTCTGGAGGGGATCTTTAAGTATCAGACAGACATGCCTGGATGAAAAACTTGTCAAAGTACGGTCATGCAAATCTCAAATTTGCGGCTCAGTTTAGATCTATTTCTGTGAATATATTCCTTTAAGGAGCAAAATGGTAATTGGACTGAATTTATATAGCACCACTCTATTCTTGCGACCACTCAAAGCACTTTACAGTACATGCCTCACATTCACATTCATACATCGCTGATGGCGGCAACCGTGCAAGGCGCAAGCCTGCCCAGCGAGCCTTTGACGTGCTGCCAGGGGGAGCCGGAAATCGAACCAGGAACCGTCTGATTGTTGGACGACCCGCTCTACCTCCTGCACCACCGTCGCCGGTTACAATGGAAAATGCCACCAAACTATGCTGAAATATAATTCTAGCTTTTTGTTTCAACAAATATACCGGGATCCAGTGCAGGGCAATACAACTCCCTTTATCCCCCACAAGCAAGAAACGGTATGCCATTGTAACTCCTCACTAATAACCACAAGTTACCAATAAAATGCATGTAAAATTTTATTATTTTTGTAAACAAATGAACTCACACTAGTCTCGTGATTTTTGTGTACAAGTTAGAGCATTTGTTTTCCCTACCTTTAGACGTCTTAAGTGGGAACTAGCACCAGTATGATCATATGCAGTCAGTGCTTGGTCAAGGTTGTAATGGTAAGTAACCAAGACAGATGTCATCTTTGTACAGCAAAGCCCCATTTCCTACATGTAATCCGTTACATTGCTGGATAAAAAATATCCGGCAAAGGCAGTAGGTAGTCATTCCCACATAGCCTCCTTTACGGAAAAGTTCCATATGGAGTCTGTTCCCACATACAGTTGATGACTGTTATGGATTTGCAAGACAAGGCAACAGAATCGGTTTTGTTTTTTAGACCAGCGATATTATCATTTTAAACATGTCGTACACTCTCTGCCTCCGGAGAAGGAACGTCCTCCACCTGTTGTACCTCTCTCCGTCCGCTTGACCCACTCGGCTCCGCGCCTCGGTGCAGCTGGTGCAGCTGGTGCAGCCAAGCGAAGCGATAGCACCATCTCCCTGCACCGCGCCCCTATCTCTAGCATTTTTAAGAAGAAGAATTATACAATTAAAAAACATAAAGACCTGTCTTTGCTGGGCGTGTTTCAGTTTCTCGTCTTTAACGGAAATTATACGACTTCAAGAGTGGGGAAAATTTACAGAACGACTTTTACGGAACATCGACACAGGCTCCCTTTCGCACATGATGCCACTACAGAACATTGGCGGTGGATTTTAGGCTTTCATTCCATGTGGGAAAGGGGCTATAGACACTTTCTGACGGACCATCATATTCATTATAATGAAGGGATATGTCAATGTCCTCATGAAGATAATTCAACATGGACATCAGTGCATCACCTAGTTAAGTCACAATCCCATTTCTGCATGTTCAAAAATTCTGTTTTTGATATTAATCCACTTGGTAAAAATGCTGAGTGGCTTTTCATTCATACCTGTGGCGGTGGGGAGTGGCTTTGCTGGCATCTGCAGGCGGAGTGAGCCAGCACTGGCAGCTCAATGTGGACCGACCTGCGGGAGATTGAGGTAATTAGCAGAATCTTGCTCTCTCTCTCTCTCTTTCTCTCTCTCTCTCTCTCTCTCTCTCTCTCTCTCTCTCTCTCTCTCTCTCTCTCTTTTTCTCTTTCTCTCTGTCTGTCTCTCCCTCTCTCTTTTTCTCTTTCCCTCTGTCTGTCTCTCTCTCTCTCTCTCTCTCTCTCTCTCTCTCTCTCGACAGCGAAGCTGTTCTCCCACTCCAGTCTGCAGCCTACAATTACTATTGACACGTTTGTCTGAAAAGACAACATCATTGTCTGTTGACGCCCAGCAACGACTTTTTTTTGTTCTACCTGCCTCCCGGTTGAGAGAGAGAGACAGGGAGAGAGAGAGAGAGAGAGAGAGAGAGAGAGAGAGAGAGAGAGAGGGAGAGAGACCTTTTCAAAATGGTTGCAGTGATTCAGGTGCATGAACGTTATTTCATAGACGTAACCACACAGATGCAAAGCCGAGGCGAAGACACCAGGCAACTTTTGAAAGGCAAGCAATGCTTCAAATTGTGTATTTCCACAATAGTCATTTGCGAGTTATTTAATTTGCTCACTCACAAACAATTTTACATGGGTCTTTTGCCCACCACCACCATCAGCTGGAATATCTGGGTTATGTGGAAACAGAAGTTGGTGTGTGCGTGTGTGTCTGTGTGCTGTGCTGTGCTGTTACTACAGAATAATATAATGTAGTTCAGCACTATAAGCAGTGACCTCAAAAAATTATTTCAGTACAGGCAACATCATGGCGACAACCATTTTCTCCCTGTAATATGTTTAGATTGCTGGCCTGGCTTTGGTAGGAGGCACAGCGGCAAGGGAAACGAGAAGCCCTTCAGGGGGGATCGAGAAGAAAAGACGGGAGTGCACGCAGCAGCAGCCAGAAACACACAACATACCTATTCTCTAGGTTTTCAATATATTTCTTATTTAAATTCTGCTTTTATTTATTTATTTACATTGATCAAAAAAAAAAAAAGAACTAATCTTGTCCCACACATGGTACCGCGTCATTTAGGGTGTCACTTCTCGCGCGTGTTTTCGTGACAAAACGCCGTTTAGAGACCCGACCGACTCTTTGGGGGTTTCCTCCTGGTGAAAGATGTTGTAATGTGTGATCCCCTGTCGCCGATCAGTCATGTAGTGTGAAACCACAAGACTGCAAGATTCCCCATCACAAGACAGAAAGTTGTGTGGTGTGAACAGTACAGCCATCTGACCACTTTGAAAGCCGTGTAGTGTGTCCCTTGCATTAGTGTTTTACATTTTCAAAATTAAATCAGAATATTAAAAGCATGTTTTTCATCATATTTTTCAGTGAATGTTTAATGGTGTTAATGTTTTCATGTTGTTTCGTTATTTACATTGAAACATATGCAAAGGTCATTTTGAACAAGCTAAAAATACTATTTTAATATCTGCCAACAATACATGGTTTAGTATGTAGTGTGTGTTTTTACTGTTTGGACCACGTTATTGTACTCTTTATTCTAGGGATGCTGTATTTCTTCATTAAAATTTTGTAAGGTATGTTCAAATTTCGGCCGAAAATTGTACTTTTATTATGTGTTGAGCAAAATATGTCAAGCTCAAAAATGTGAACTGAATATTTAACATTGTGTTCAATTTTGAATCAGCTAAAATGTAGATGTGAACTGTAAACTGCCTTCTAGATGATGGTTAAATCGATATTGATTCAGTGTCGGTTATGGTTGAAATTCCCCACGGTTACTCAACATCATTCATAATGAGCGCTTTCAATTTGGTTTCAATGTCAAAGTATATTTTCAATACTTTTCGCTGACAAGATTGAAATGTTGTTTCAATATGATTTTGCTTTCTGGGAGAATGTTTATTTTTCTTGTTTACTTTTATTGTAAGTTTTAAGGTTTATTGTACATTGCGAAATTGTATCATTCTCTAGTCAATTTTTAGGTTTAGTGTTTATTGGCATTTTTTTCTTGTTTATTTTTTAGGTTATTATATAGTTTTTTGTTCATTTTTAGGTTATATTTATTGTTTTTTATTACGTGTATTGTATATTGGCAAATGTATAATTCCATGTAATTTTTTGTTTGTTTATTATCAATTTTTATGTTTATTGTGTATCTCAAAAAGTTTCTACCTTTTTAGGTTACTGTATATGCCAGATTCAGATAAGTCTTCAGCTTATTGAATAGTGCCATTTTGTTTTTTCTACTTTTATCCTTATTACTGTTATATTATTATTGCCTGTTTTTTCGTGTGAGTTGCTGAAACTGCTGTCTGTCTGTCCGTCTGTGTGTCCATCCATCTATCCAATATCATCTTATATTCGATATGAACATATGCCCAAAAAAAGGTTGAGTCTTTTCGACCCTTTATCGCTCTCATCATGTTCATCCGGCACTGTGATAAAAAAAAAAACTGATAACGAAAGAGGCCAGAAGGAACGGAGGGAGAAGAGCGAGCCGGGGTTTAACACCCTCTTAGTTGTCACGTTTTTTCTCTCAGAAAGAACTGTGGACAGTTCAAAAGGGGGAGCGAGAGTTTTGAGTGAGATGATCAGAGTGAGGGAAAAAAAAAGAAGCTGAATTTGGCGGTTAGTTAATGAGCGCACCGTGGGGCACATTAGTTTTACATTTCCCAAACTTGTTCCGTTAAGAGAAGGGTATGGCAATTAGCTTTAAGGAGAGGACTCCACCCCCCCTCCCCCGTTGCTCCGGTGCTCGGGGGCGGGGGGCGAGGCAATGCAAGAGTGACTGGGGTCCGGAGGAGGAAGGGGAATATGGCTTCACACATGGAACCGCCGTGACATCTTTAAAGCAGCTGGACCTACATTATGCAGAGGGGGTAAAAAGTGATAGGGGAAAGCTTGAAATTCACCGAAGAGAAGAACCTTGGGGACCGGGGGGATTAGAGAGGGGGCTGCATTCATGCATATCAAATAGTGCCCCCAATTTTGTATGATGTATACGATATTTTTGGACTTTCCACATTATATTCCCCTTTTATCTTTCCCGGAGACCTTTCATCCAGCCTTCTAGTTGAGGAAAAGAAAAAAAGGCCATTTTCCTGGTTTTTCGTCATTGCTTTGAATTTTTAATTATTGGAGATGAATGGGGAGCGTTGGAGCAGGACCTCGGAAAACAAAAAAATCTGACATGGTGTCGGCATTGGAAAAGATGGATCCATAGAAAGTACAGTACAGTACAGTATAGTACCCCATAGTCTGGAGATGTGGGACAGAAATTAGTTCTTTGGTTTCATTGGCCTAAAGCTAAGCATGCAACAAAACACATACACACACACACACATACACACACACACACACCACCATCATCATCATCTATCATCCCAGGTTGTTTTGTACGTATGTGTGTGTGTGTGTGTGTGTGTGTGTGTGTGTGTGTGTGTGTGTGTGTGTGTGTGTGTGTGTGTGTGTGTGTGTGTGTGTGTTCATACACGGATTCGCACAGCCGAGCCACAACATTAAAACCACTGGCAGGTGAAGTGAATAACATTGATCATCTCATTACAATGGCACCTGTCAAGGGGTGAGATATAATAGCCAGCAAGTGAACAGTCAGTTCTTGGAGTTGATGTGCTGGAAGCAGGAAAAATGGGCAAGCGTACGGATCTGAGTGACTTTGACAAGGGCCAAATTTTGATGACTAGACGACTGGGTGGGAGCATCTCCAAAAGGACAGGTTTTGTGAGGAGTTCCTGGTATGCAGTGGTTAGTACCTACCAAAGGTGGTCCAAGGAAGGACAACCGGTGAACCTGCTACAGGCTGTCAAAACACACAGTGCATCTCAGCTTGATGCTTATGGGTCAGAGTGCCCATGCTGACCCCTCTCTACCGGCAAAAGCGCCTACAATTGGCCTGTGAGTCAGAACTTGACTATGGAAGGTGGGCTGATCTAATGAAATGTTTTCGATGTGCTGAAACAACAAGCCTTACCCATGGAGGCTACACATATATACATATTCTGCTTATATATAAAGACACTGTGGTGTGGGGATGGTGTGGTTTGAGTAGCCACATCTGACCTGGGTCTAGGTAATTGGGGCCCCAGGATCAGAGTGGCTGCATACCTGCTGCTCGTTGGTTGGTCTAACGAGCAACAGGTAAAACCCCCACCTCCACACACACTCAGGAGAGGAGCCCTTGTCCTGACACATGTCCATCTGCTCCTAGGCTTATTCCAACTAGCCCACTCATGACAATAAACTGGTGTGTCTACAACCCCATCATCTGTGTCTCTGTGCCGGTCCCTGAAAGCAGCAGTTGGATGGCGGGTGGGAGGCGAAACTGCCACACTGACACTTGAACAAGGACTCTCCAGCACGGGAAGGGACACAGCATCAGCCCTCTCCCGACTGGCAGCAGCAGCACCCAGGGTGTCCGGAGGAGGACAGGGGAGAAACAGCCACAGCAACCACCACAGGTAACCACTGGCAGCTAGTTACTCAAGCAGCCACCACCCGAACCATCCAGCAGCCCAGCAGCCAGGCCACCCCTTCAAGCAGCCCCGCAACAGCCAAGTCCATCCACGCCTTCATCAGCCAGCACAGTGGCCCGAGGCGCCATGCTCCATATGCAAAGGGCTGTGCCACTCACTTGAGGTGAGGTATACCGCCTAGTGTATTAAAGTTATCAAAATCAATCAAATGTAGCTAAATTATGCTTGATAATTGAATATGCTAAAAGAAAAAAAAACAGCCTACATCACAGCTTTCCATTAATGAGTTTTCATTTATTTTGTTACAAAAATGGTTGGCAGCACATTCTCAGAACAGCAGCCTCAAATTGCTTCCTAGTCAGGATAGTGATCCCCCTTCACAGCCCTGTATAAAAGGGGAAAACAAAGGGGATGGGTATATTCAAGATTCAAGAGGATTCAAGAGGTTTATTCATCACATATACATACTTTCGTACATATATGCAGTGAAGTGTCAATGTAACGCACCCAGTGATTACACAAAATATGTTCTAGACTGAACACAATAGCTACCTAAGAATTTCTACTTGACTAACTAACTGATTCCTAAAACGTAATACAGTAAGTCAAATACTATAGAATAAAATAAAATATTTAGAATAAAATGAAAAAAGAACTCAAAGGTAATGCAGGGTGGGGGTACAAAATAGATAAAGGGAATAGGCTTATGTATATGGGATTGACTTATGCATGTGGGATAGGCTATTTATGTATATACAGATATGTGCATTAAAATGGCATGGGAATAAAGTGAGGTAGTGTTTGTGAGATATACAGCACTGTATAAAACAGTACTGCACAGCAATACGGTAACACCGAACAACCCAGAACAGTGACACAGTATGTGGTACAGTATGCTACATACAGTACAATAAGGTAGTGGGGCACATGTGTGTGGCTCAGTGAGGACCCCTCCCGAGGTCAGCATTGACAGTTCTTATGGCTTGCGGGAATAAACTCCGTCTCAGTCTCTCTGTTCTCGCTGTGTGACTGTGGAGGCGCTCACCTGACCGCAGCAGCTGGAACAGTCCGTTGTTGGGGTGATGAGGATGGTTCATGATCCTGCGGGTTCTGCTACTACACCTCCTGGTGTATAAGTCCTGCAGGGAGGGGAGGGTAGTTCCAGTGGTACGTTCGGTTGAAAGCACCACCCACTGCAGGGCCCGCCTGTCCTGAGCAGTACAGTTCGCAAACCAGGCAGTGATGTTGCCTGTCAGGATGTCTCCACCCCTCCACAGCAGAAGGACTTGAGGATCCTCACTGAGACCCGAAATTTCCTCAGCTGCCTGAGGTGGTAAGAAGCTTTTATGTGTCCGCCATATTCTATTATATAATTTTTGAATTTGGTGGGGGCCAATTAAAAATGGCCCACAAGTCACAGGTGGCCGCAGGCCATAGTTTGCACACCCCTGGTTTAAGGTATGGGAGCCCTGTATCAGAGTCCAGTGTTTTATTTATTTTAGGTATAGTAACTGTGTCTCAGAGTCTGAATTTTTAGGCATAGTAACCCTGTGTCAGAGTCTGTATTTTTAGGCAAAGTAACCCTGTGTCAGAGTCTTTGTTTTAGTAGGCTTCAGTCAGGTATTCTCCCTGGCCTCAGTTTTGCTTAGTTTTACTAGGTAATTGGGGCCCCAGGATAGGAGTGGCTGCATACCTGTTGCTCATTGGTTGATCTAATGAGCAACAGGTAAAACCCCCATCCCCACACACACTCTGGAGAGGAGCCCTTGTCAGGACACATGTCCATCTGTATCTGGGCTAATTCCATCTAGATTACTCTCTACAATAAACTGTGTTTGAAACCCCATTGTCTGCGTCTCTGTGCCTGTGGTCCCTGAAATGCCACTTGGATGGCATGTGGTAGGCGATAGGGCCACAGACACCAAAGTTTATCAAGGACGAGTCAAGTTTTAGTCTAAAGATTTAAGTTGAGGAGTCCAACAATCGAGCATTGATGAGATGAAAATGTTGTTGTTGAAAATGTTCATAAACGTTTACAAAACATGACAAATGTATGATTCAAAAGGGGAACTCTGGTGGGAATGGCAAGCTAGGGAGAAGTTCACATGAAAGGACTACAATGATTTTCCATGTTATGTTGATATTTTTCTCTCATTTTTCAAAAATGAAGTAGCTTCTAGCGAGCTTAGCTGAGCCAACCCTGTTTAAATTCCCAATAACATGCCTTGAAATGTGCACCATTTGTGGACAAGTGATAATGGATTGGTTCCTCAGTGGAGGGGCTAAATCCATTACCTCCACTGAACTCCGGTTTTCGAGAATGGAGAAAGGCTGGAACCTACCTACATACTAAATGACTTAAATTTAATTTTTTTTTTTTTTAATATATTAGCAGGTTCCTGAAACAGTCTTGAAAAAAAGAGTTTGAGTCTGAGTCAAGTCGAAGTCAATGCACGTAAAGTCCAAGAAGACCAAGTCCTACAAAATGCAGTGTTTAACATAAGGTGCAGACAAACCATCCGAGCACACAAACCACTCATAACCAAAACCACAATAAACACATTTACGACAGGTCCAGTCAACGCCATTTACATTCAAATCTGGGAGCACGGAGCCACGCGCAATAATAATACAGGGAAAAAGATCAAAGCAAAACACCTCGAGACGTCCAGACGAGGCCATCCCTTCTCTGCACCGAATTAAGACTCACCGAGAGCTCCAGACAAGGGAGGGCAGCGTCTCTTTTGAAATGTCAGCTTGTTAAGGTGCTAATTGGAGCCGAGGCCCTCCAACCGGGGGAACAAAACAACATGTCCACGGAGGTGAGCCGTAACGAGCTGCGCTTTGTATGTGGTGGCGAGCGGGGTGGCTCGGTGGGTGTTGAGCTGATTGAAATTATACGGTGGTGCCTAAGACAGACAGTAAACACAGTCATCTACACTTCTGTCATTTAAAAATGTTGAATTCCGGAGCTCTAAGGAGACACCGTCTTTCTGTATTGTAAGGGTGATGTTACAGTTGAATAATATCAGGCCTTTTGAAAACACGCACGCTGGTGTTTGAATTTTGTGTACCTTGTTCAGTGACGGACTGGCCATCTGGCATTTGGGCAAATTCCAGAAGGGCCACCCTACCCTGGGCTGGCCCGGCCCGAGTGGACTGTGCGGTACCTGGCGGTCCCTTGGCATGTTGGGTGGCCAGGCCCATATCATGTACCAGTAATAACATAATAATTGGTTTGAGGGCTGATACGATGTCACCTTTAAAGCATTAGCGTATCTTCAATCACTGCACTCAATTGTATATATACCACCTAAGTCACATAGAAATTACAGTGGTAGTGAATTGACAACAATTTGAGTCATGACTCAAATAAAACCAATTAATAGATTGAATTATTTTGAAATTTTTGTGTTGCATGAGTGGTTGTTTTATTTGCACGCTCACAGTTATCGTTGTAGCATGCAGATGGACGAGTGAATCGCCTCCAAATTTTTGCAAGGTAATACTTGCTGCGTCATCATCAATCACTTGTCAACAGTTTTTGACTCTTCCCGTCGCCTTTGCAACTGCCGAGCGCTCATTCTCCAAACTAAAACTAATTAAAAACTATCTGAGGAGCACAATGTGACAGGATAGACTGGGTGGATTTGTCATGTTATAAATTGAAAATGACCGGGTGAAGAAGTTGGACATTGTGGATGACTTCACGGAGTGCAACGCTCGCCGAGTGCCCTTCAAATAGTTGTGAGTACTTCATGAACTGATTGCTGCCGTGACAATTTTTCTTAACATTCTAGCTATTGATAATTTACAGTAGGTAGCCTAATTACCCCTGAGGGCTCCAAATTTAAATGATCGCTCTGCAGGCAGGCACGCATTGTCGTGTGGGGGGATGGTGGCTCAGGCGGTAGAGCTGGTGGTCTAGTGATCTAAAGGTTGCTGGTTGGATCCCAGGCTCCTCCTGCTAGCATGCTGTAGTGTCCTTGAGCAAGACACTTAACCCCTAATTGCTCCTGATGGCTGCGTCCGTCGGTCTTTGAACAATTGTAAGTCGCTTTGGATAAAAGCGTCTGATAAATGACTAAATGTAATGTAATTTTATTTTAAGCTTTCCTTTATACAAATAACGACATTTCCACCATAAATTGATGCAGAAAAGGCACAAATTGGTGCATACACATTCACCAGAATGCATGAAACAAAGTGTTTGACACTCATACTTTCCTGGGGGAGGACAAGATCCCCAGACCCCCTGCTAACAAGTGCCCCCCCCCCAACGCCACTGCTGAAGTGCAAATTATTCGTCCGACCTGGGCATACGGGCGAAAGACTAATGGAACAATCTAGTAGCTGGCTCCCTCGGAAGTCTCCCTCAGCATAGCTGGCCCTCGTTACCACAGTTTTATCTGGTAAATCGCTATCTCAAGCTTTTTCTGTTAACATTTGGGTGGGGTTGGTGTTGGCTCGTGTTGTTGTTGGCTTTGAAAATAGGGTCTCTCTGTTGCAAATCCCAGGGCCGTTTTTTGATCCCAGTCCTTTGATGCTCCTGTTAAATCACACAAAATATAGTTCATCCGCTTGTGTGTTTTGTGTATATACGTGTACAAATGATGTCTGTGTTTGACGCCTTGTTTGCCGTGCATGCCGGCGTTTGTGCATAATGAACCCTAAAAAAATAAAAAAACAATGAAAACAAGGCTGCAAACATTCCTTTGCCTGTTCAATTTGGGGTGTAGGTATGTATATCCATTTGCTTATCAAGTTCGACTCTTTTTGGTGATTTGGTTCCTGACGAGTGACTCAGTAAAAAGATTTGTTCAAGCAGTTCAATCACGCTCTCTCTCTCGCTCTCTCTCTCTCTCGCTTGCACACTCACTGAACTGATAGTCAGTGGGTCCAGAGTTAAGACTGGTGAAGTGAGAGTCTCGACTCTGAATGCCTCTGTGCCTGGCTGCAGTTACCGAGTCGGGAACGAAACAAAACCAAAGGAAACAAACGACTCTTCTGCAGGGGTGACTCTCGACTCAGAGTCATTAAAAAAATGTGCTTATTACGAAAGGATCGTTCACAAGTCTTGCATCCCTGGTTTGCGCTTTCATTCCACCGCGGAGCGTCCCATACGCAATCTCAATCTGTTTGGCCCGGAGTGGGTGAGTGTTCGTGCTGCTTCGACGGTTCGGGGTATCGGGTTTTTGGTAGTTAAACGATATGTTAAACTATTTTTTATATACCCCACGACAACCATACGCCCTTTGGAGAGAAGGCAGAATATCATTCGTCGTAAAATAAACACATCTGGGACCAGCGAAGCTTATGAGTCGGCGGCATCGCGCGGACCACAAAACAGAAAGCCATCCTATAAGCAAAGTGAAGAGCAATCAACGTGGCTCACTGCTTTGGTCGTGACGAGAGGGGAACGCTGTAATTCATGTCAATAACTTCATCATAAAACAACTTCAGGCTTCGCTAGAGGTTGATTCTGCGAGGAGCGAGAGCGCCATAGGCTTCTTTGTTGCAATAATTACAACAACAGGATCCCTTGGCGGCTTCCGGCAGAGAGGATGGTTGACATTGGGGAGGGAGAAAGGGATGGGCCCCCTCACCCGTTCTCTACTCCCTATTTCCATTATGACTCCGAGTTGTTCTTTACTGCATTGCTGCATTGTTTTGTTTGGGGTTGTTTTTTTTTTGTATCTATTATTATCATTGGTATAATTATATATTTTCCATCATTATTATTATTATTACTATTATTATTATTATTATTATTATTATTATTATTATTAGTAGTAGTAGTAGTAGTAGTAGTAGTAGTAGTAGTAGTAAATTAAAATAACACCTTATTATAATAATGATAATAATTATAATAATATGAATAATAATAAATATTAATAATAATATTAATAATATTCACATAATTGAGTAGTAGTAGTAGTAGTAGTAGTATTTATTTTTATTATTTTTTATAATGATTATCATTATTATTATTATTTCTGATTGCTTTTGGCTGTCCCTTTGTAAATCGTTGAAGTAGCTCCAGTCATTATCATGGCGGTACAGATTTGGCCTTTACATCCCCACCACATGAGGGGCGGGAAGTGAGGGGGTGGGGATGGGGATTAGAAGCAGGAGGATAAAGTAGGTAACGGTAGAAGGGACAGTCTGCGTGTTATCAAAAAAAAAAAAAAGAAGAATTAACGAAAATCTGGATTTTATTTTCCCCGGTGACCCACTATAAATGCAAATGCCAGCGGCCCGAGCGAACCGAGTGAGCGAGTGAGTGAGCGAGTGATCAAGTGAGTCAGCAAACGAGCGGGCAAGGGAATAACTGGATAGAGGTGGAGGAAGAGAAGAAATAGTGTGGAGCTGTGGTGTGGCTGATGTGTTTAAGCTGGTATTTTATCAACGCCCCTGCCCTCGGCACCACCACCACCCCTTTGCAGCTGGTGGGAAGGAATTAAAACAAGTAAGAATACTCCAGTCTTTCTCAATGGGATTGTTTGGTGGGATGGTGTCCAGTGGCTATTTCCCAATGTGTCCGTCCGTATACACTCTAATGTAATCTCCAATAAAGGAGCGGGGCCAATGAGAGCGTGGCTCCGACCGGACCAATTCCCCTTCTCTAATTTGTTTCCACACTTTTTCATGGAAATGAAAAGGCGACTGATCGCGCAGTGATTGTGACTGATTGTTCATTATTCTCTGGAAAAGTTGCACGAATTGTGACGCCGGCTGCTAAAGGCCCGCAGCTTACTGTCCCCTGCGCGAATCAATTACGCACAATGACTCCGGCAATGTTACACAGTGGGGGCATTAGCTTTGGTGAGAGGGTGCCCACGTATCCAAACTATTTACCTCTGCACTGTTTACCCTTTCTGTTTACCCTCTAAAATACATTACCCTGTTTACCTCTGCCCCCGCTTCTCAAACGTTTTAGAACCAGATTTAGAGCAGTTTCACCCTCTCCAACCCGCACAGAGGCCTCTAATTTAAGGGAAAGTCGGTAAACCACTGTAAATCTTTCATTTTGGAGCCTTGGTGACGGCCACCCCCCACCCACATGCACGCACACAAAAGGGTGCTCAAGGGACAGAGAAGGAGAGTTAAAGAGAGAGAGAGAGAGAGAGAGAGAAAGAGTGATGTATATAATTCTTATTGACCCAACTATGGAGCATGAAGGGGGAAAAAAATGCTTAAATTGGAATAAATTAACACAAAGTCAAAGCAGCAAGGTCAAAGAATGCTGTCATTCATATCGCCTGAGTGGAAATTCAAGGTGTCGGACGACAAGCCGGTGAATGTAAATCAGATCGTTTGTTTTTTGTCTCTCTTTGGGACACATTATACAGTCTACGGGCTCACAGTCAAAGCTCATCATCCCGTTTCTTTCTCCTGTCCTTTGAAAACGAGAAAAAAAAAAAAACCTCCTACACCTGCCAAAAAAAAAGCAAAAAATATTTTCTGGGGTCATGAACACACGGTGAAGCCCGAGAGGCAGTATCTGAAATGTACAAACCGATGTCAGATCTATTTTGGGAGACTTGAAAACAGTTGTCTGCTGGTTTGCATTTGAGTTTGCTCAGAAGTTGGTCTAATGCCAAGACATAAATCAAAATGGGATTTTTTTTGGCATTTTTCCTTTTGCTTTAAATCGGCTTCTCCTATCATTCCGGCCACAAGGAGCTAGATACAGTACACAGACGGTCTTCATGGCATCCCTCCAATTGGCCAACGTCATAACGCTGACCAATTAAATGACCAGAATTAAGTCGCATGTCTGACACAAATATAGTCCTGTAGCAGGTATTCAACTACTTAAAGTGGTAAAACGTGAGAATATGTGACCCACCGCGTACTTTAGGGTCTTTCGAGATTTTTTTTTGTTTGCATTATTTGAAAGTAGAGAATCAGAGCTTCCAAACAAGGTGTCACTTGTGCAAATCAACCAAATATTTTTAAAGCTATGACTTGTTAATGACAAGGGTGTGGCAAACCGTGTTTCTGAGATAATCACCTCCAAAGTTTCCCCCACACCAGGTCCATTCAGCCAGCTCCCAGAATGCGAATGGGGTTGGCGGACAAACAAAGCCTCATGGCTAAATAACATACTGCTGAATCACAAACAGCGTCAACAACTTTGTTTTTAAAAAAGCTTTTATTCAACAGTAAGTATATACATGTTTTACAAAAATTTGGATTTAAAAGTACGGACAACACAACAAAATGTAGAGCCTTTCAATATTATGAGTCTCAGAAAATCTGAAATCTGAAAATCTGTCACCAACCTCAACGGACTTCATCACGTCATCAACTTCGTCGGTCTCCTCCGGTGGTTCTTGAAAATATTCAGTTTCATCGTCACATTAAGTTTGAAATCCGCTGTTTGAAATGTTCTCCGAGTCCGGAGTGATATCAGATCCAGCATCGCTGTCGTTCTCCGCGTCGCTGTGGGAGAACTGACTATCATTGCGGAAAATGAAATCCAGTGCGTGCTGCTAACACTGCCTTGGATCTATCGCACCGGTCATATTAAGGTCCAAAATATGGTTCAGAGCTTCCGCCACCCGCTTCGCGTAATCCATAACGATACGGAGAAGAAAGTTTTCACACACAAGTGAAACTGAAACTGAACCCGTGCTGCGCTTTAACCACCTGTTTACGGAAGTGACGTAGGTGCGTGATGCAAAGGGCTTATCTTCTTCGCCGTTTCACAACAGTGGCACCGTGTGTGTAAAACTAGTACGATTTAAAGGCTGAACTCTATCAAAACGGTTTCACATTGTGACTTCACATCAAATGGAATATGGATGAATGATCTTCACCTGGACGCTCACCGTTCAAGGAAACCATCGATCTGCGTTGTTCAGCGCTGTTCTTCGTCTCATAAGTGAACTGCATTTCCCCATGTAATCTAACTGGAATATTAAACTCCACAGGTTTAAAAAATTTCTACTATTTATAAATCCAACTCGGTTTTGAAAATGTGTTGAGAAATAAAAAAAAAACACAAAGGAACATGCATCTGGAAAAATCTCAATTTCCTTCAAGAAAGGTTTTTCAAGGTTTGGCTGCTCCTGGCCATTTTAGAAATGCGCGAGATGGCAGCTTTTGCTGTGGTGGGACACATATTTTGTTAAAACATTGTCTTATTTAGTTGGCACAATTCAAGATGTTATGTATTACTTTGTGTGGCGTTATGTATGTGCTCCTCTATACGCTTTTTCCATAGTTGGTGGCGGGGCCTGCCAGCACCCTCATATGAAAAAATATCCCCACCGCCCCAAGTGACCGAGAAAAAAAACGAGTTAACAAATCGATCGATCAGAAGAAAGCGACGAAGACAAGGGTTGAACAAATGTGGAAAAAAAAACGGTTTCCGATGGAATTCTGGGACTCGCAGTGTCATCCACCCGACAGACAATCTCATGTATTTCCACTTTAAATGAATCAAATAAAATGCTTGTCAGGATGTCACCAAGGGACAATAGTGCCGATGCAGTGTATACTGTAAACAGAGGTCAAGCTCGTAAATGTAATTATGGGAAACCATAACCGTTTATGATCTATACTGCTGTTTTTGGCACACCTACATGGAACAGACCCATAATTAACGTTATGAGCTACACCCCTAGGTACCCTGCGACCCTAGTGTGTGGGCAACCAGAGGCGTAGCTCGTAATTAATAACAGCCACAAAACACACCCCGCGGATTGGTTTGGCATCCAGTTAGAGACCAAATTGATGCGCAAGTCGGCTGTGCCCCACTTGTTTTTGTTGCTTGTTACCCCCCTTGAGGGAACGGGAAAAACAAATTGTTATTATTATCGGCAAAGTAATTTTCCCCTATGAGCTGTGGTGTGAACGGTCTTCGCAGTACAGGTCGGCGCATTTGACTCGGACTCTCCTCAGCGGTCGAGCGCCTGGAAAAAAAGAACAGGCATTTCCACAGTTAACTGGCAGCAAATTCACTGTCTCTGCAGCCTGCCAGGCACAATTAGTACCAATTCACATTTGATTTTCATCAGCATGGGTGTCCCCGCCTTCTCCCTGGCAGTTCTTGAGCTTCCGGCTTCCCTGCTCGCCCCTACCCGTCCCACACATTTGACCCTTCGCCCTGTTTGGGAATGGGCAGTCATAACATGTTACATCCCAATCATGACATCTGTGGACAGAAGCATAGGGAAAGCTGTTATTATGGCCACTAATGACAAACAAAGCCTTCAGCTGGAGTGGAGCCTTCTCAAGAGCAATAATATTCACATTGTGATATTTATTCCCTCTCCTCCCTGCCTATGGTCAGCTATGGGAATTTGAGAGGAGAGGATTTTATTTTATTTTTATTTTTTCATGCCCCTCCATAAATCAGGCGCCCCAGCAAGACTTCTGTTCAGCATGACCGCTTTTGTATCGCCGCAAGGTCGCGTGGGAACTAAATGGCCGGGGCGGGAACTGAACCTCTCACTTGTTCGTCGGACATGTTTCGTCTCGACTCCTAAAATCTGACGTCTTGACTCACAATGGAGACGGTAGGGGAGCTTGTCCTCGCAGACGTGACGGCTGGAGAGGCTTTTTGAAAGTGACCCATTCAGAGCCTCAGTTCACAGCGACGCTGAGATTATCCGGGGGAAATCTAATCCTGCCGTCTTTTCTTCACACACCAACGAGTAAACCGTCCATTTGTGAGCCGTCAATAGGAATTTGTTATATTGATGGTGTTTTCCAGTTGACTTTAACAGCATGGCATACTGTGGCGGTTTTTAGTTTCGGCATTGCTGTATATAATCAGGGTGTTTTTTCGGTTGGATGGGCCATGGCCCAGCGAGTATGATCCGTCTGGCAATGTTAATGTTACATTTAAATAGAGATTAATCATAAGAGGCTAATTCATCACCATGACAGCCATAAAAACATTCCACCAAACCCCCATCCGCTCCTTCCTCCATTCTTTGCCCCCCCTTCAGTCTTTTAACATTTCCCTAAAAAGATCACTTTCTGAAATACCCTCATGCCGGAATGTAGAATATGTATGCCTACGGGGACATTCATATGCTAATATTGGCGATGCTGAGATTGCGGAATTAACCAAGCTCGACGAAAGCCCCCGTGACCCCCTCCGCCATCCCCCCAAGGTGTCAGAGGGCCAGAGAAAACATCGATCATGTGACATCGGCGCGATTGAGGCGAGCCGTAGCCGGGGCAAGATGGATGCTCCTTTAGCCGGTGCGTATAAATCTCTCTGAGTGTTTGAAAACACTGAAATTAGGGCTGAATTACAACAAATAACTTCACCCCCTTCCCCTCACCTCTCCCCTACCACTGTCATCTATCGAGAAAAAAAAATTGAAAAATACAAAGCATGATTGAATCGGGCAATCCATCACAAATTACAGCTTTCAGGGTGAGAACGGACGCACAAAGAAACAGTATTGCAGCATCATCCCCGGTTGGTTTTGGGACATTCCGTTTAAACGATCATTGCCCTCTGATGCCATGGGTGGCGTGTCAGACAACAGCAGGGGGAGTGTTTGTACCGTTTCATATCCACACTGCGTCCAAAATGGCGTGCTAGCACACTATTTAGGACACAATTAGTATGTGAGTACCCGTTTGAGCGCCCAAAACCACAGTATGCATTAAAAGTATAAAAAGTGGTGTGGCTATCAGACGATGTTATATGTCCTAAAGACTATCATTCCTTCTACTCACATACTAAAGTAGCTATGATGGACATTAGTGCATATATGTAGTACATAGTACATAGTATGCCACTTTGGACATCATTTGGGCCAGTTTCACTGAAGACCTGCCTAAAATGGCTGGGATTGGTCAGTCAGTCAGTCAGCCAGATCACGGGGGCTAATTTTTCCCTCCATGTTGTCAACATTGTCAAAGGGTTAGGAACAGATGTGTTTGGTGGGCTTTGATGGTTAACAGTGATCTTAGGTTTCATTCCAAGATAGGGGAATCATTTGGTATCGAGAAATGGTTACGCTGAGGTACGAGGTTGAACATGGTTTAGTTAAACCATAAAGTAAGAAATTGTCAAGTTTTGGCATGAGGTGTGACATTATTAAGGTGAGGTTTGGGATCGGTCTGGTTTAAATCAAGTGAAGGATTTAGGAGGCACTTTGGAACGATCCAAAGCGTCATAGGCAGGTTGAGAATTTTAGATATACATTAAGAGGCAATCGGTTAATAGGAATGATGTTTCAGGAACAACGGTCATGTTGTAAAGATGTTGTTTCCTTCTTCCATAAATCGTCCTTTACCTCCTTTATTCCAACCCAAGTGAGAACCCTATTATTGTAAGAACAGAGATAGAGAGATAGATGGAGAGACCGAGATGGAAAAAACAGGGAGACGACCAAAATAGAGGAATTCAATCGCAGTGGCCCGGCTTCATTGCCTCACGTAGGAGGTGAATTTATTTCCCATTCTTGGGTTAATTTTGTCTCCTCCTTGGGATTCCAGGCGACGGTGCCACGAAGTTGTAAAATAAATACTAAATCACTAAATCACGCGCTGACAAAACACTTAACAGGTACACCACGGACGAATTTGCCAAACGTCTCTCACGATTGAACTCGTTCCAACTCACACCTCGTTCACGCACAACAAATTGACCCATGAATCACTTCGATCCGACGACGAGGCATGAAGAAGTCTTCTCACAGTTCAATGAGAGTGTTTCCAAAGTAGAACAAAATGTAATCTGTTGTCATAAAAGCTGTTACATTGCTCTAAATTGGTGTTTTTTAGACAAATACTTGGCCATTAAGGCGAGCACAGAATGGCTTGTCCTCTTGGAAACTGGAGCGGAGTGAAAGGTGTTCCCTCTCGTGGCGGAGCGTCATAACACAAGACGACACCAATGAGGGGGAGGTCAGACCTAATCAGGGGCGTTGCCAGAATTTTGGGGGCCCATGGAAAAAAATCCTACCGAGCCCCTAACATAGAAATCAGAATGTTTTCGATTAAAATAACGTAGTGAACAATGTGTTAAAAAAGCTGCCATATGTGTTATTAAACATACTACTATAAGCGCCTTCTGCTCTATCATACAATTGTGCAGATTCTAGTTTCAACCTTCACCCTTTGCCTATATTTACAGTATTGCAGACATTTTTGGTTCCAAATGTTAACAAACGCTGTCTGTGTCATGAGATTTTTATGATGCTTTAATATAAACTACACAATTGGTGACTTACTTTTATATGGTTTTGTAGTCACTTTTAATGTAGAAATGACCAACGATCCATGTTTCAGATGAAAGAATGCATTTCAAATTCTTATAAACAAGGCTTACCCTCTTCTGCCCTATGCAATAATAATAATTAATAATTCCTAAATACATGCCTAAATGACATACCCAAAATGAAAATAAAAATCCTCAACTATGTGGACTGCAGGCATAAATGTGGTACCTACAGAGAACAAGCATCTGTGAAACTGCAACTGTAGTGTCAAGACATTACTGTTATGTTGGCATTCCTGAGTAAGTTCAACTGGAGATAAACCATAACAGAAAATACTACATTTTGCCCATCCCCGGGCAGGCTTGGGGAGAACCTGTGAAGGCATTTGCCTTGTGTTTGCTCCCTGTCAACAGAACTCAGAGGTTACACGGCACCAAGAGCCCGGCGTCGAGCCTTCTTGTGAGCAAACTCATTTATAATGTCTTTAAAGTTTCATTTTCTAGTCAACTGGTTTTCAACCGGAAGGACGGCAAGGCTGTTCAACCTGTCCCGGCACATTGTAGATCTTAGACAGTTCTTTACAAGTTTCAGCTTCCTGAAGGCACGTTCACCCCCAGCAACTGTTTACAGAAGACTGGCAGTGCAACACACACCTCTCCAAAAACGCTCCGTAGCTGCATGTTGTTGATGGCATTTAGGAGCTCTACAGGAGGAAGACCATCTGAAAAGGTGGCACCATACTGTATCGTCTTTGGATGTCGCACTTCATTTTCGAATACATCTGTGATATCTTGGGAGTACTTATTTCTCAATTTGTGGCAAGATGCATGAATATGGTTTTCAGTCATTTTCCTAAATGTAAGTATTGGTGAAAAGTCCTCGCATAATTATTGCTGCAATTTTGTGGAACCGCATGTCCAAAATGACTGATGATACCGTCCAGAGACACATGAAACACTGTGTTGCCAAATCCAGTGTCTGACTCGTGTTCATCTGCTCCGTCATCTCCAGTCTCATCGGGGAAAACGTTACAAGTTTTATGCTTTTGTTTTTATTTGCTTTCTCGTTTTGTTTTCTGGAAAAAAAACGAAACAAGAAAAGAACGTAGTGAGTAATTGTCTTCCTGAATTTTCTGTTTCCTTACTTTCCTTTTCTCAAGATTCAAGATTTTTATCTGCAAACCCTGATTTTGTTTTTGAGTGGGGTGCAGAGGTAATCTCTCATGAATGTCAACTGTCAGACCAGCCAGGTTTTGTTTATTTTGTTTTGTTTTTTCTCCTCGTGGAGAATGGACCAAACCATGTGCATTATGGGGGAGGGTACAAACGAGATGTTTGGGTAGAGATGCCTGATTATGGTTATACGTTTTAATTGTCATCACGTATTGTCATTCAACATTTTTGTCGAACAAACAAATCGTTTTCTAAACATTTAGGGGCTCCTACCAGGCTTGGGCCCCATGAATCATTCACGGTCGTCCCCCCCGCCCACTAAACGATGCCCTCGGACCTAATACTCTCATGAAGAACTTGTTTCGATTATTTCTTGGGGTTCGTGCATTTTTCTCAGTTGTATTCTCCAAGACGTTCTCACGCAGTGTCCCAGTTCCTTTTGTGTTGTTCAAGTTGTCATTATTCAACGATGTGGATCGTACTGCGGATGAGTAATGGCCTTTACACAGGGTTGTGGGAACTCCGACGGTGCCCTGCAGTGAATAGGTTATCCCTTGCATCGTAATGTGTTTGTATATAAGGGGTTGAATAGCTTGGTGTACACGTGCACTGTTTGAGCAGCACCAGCAGTAGATATATCGGAATGTCCCGCCGAGTTGACTAAATAGGGTATAGAGCAGATGAATCCGTGTATCGTAATATGGCCAAACTCCCGCTGTTTAATTGCACCCCGAGAAGCCGTTTGATTCTGCCCTGATTCCAAAACCGACATGTTCTTTTATGTACCAAACTAAAACCTGTCGTGGCTTATTTTTGGAATGCAACGTTTTGAGTCAGCCGACCTCATCCGGTCCTCTGCTGCTTCAGCAGTGAATCGTCTCGTGGCAGAAAATGGCTTTGCCGGTGCCAGAGCCGGAGATGGTGAACCTGAAAACAAAAGAACCGGGATGGTACGTTGAGATCTCCATCCTCCCTGGCCCCCAGGACGCGTCTCCTGGCCTTGGCAGCCTCTAATTTAGCGCCGACTACCTATAGCACACAATAATCTAATTACTCTCCAACTAATTAGGGCTTTGGTTAGATTACTGTAAAATGAGGACTGGTTTATGTGGTGTGTGTGTGTGTGTTTGTGTTGTTGTGTGTGTGTGTGTGTGTGTGTGTGTGTGTGTGTGTGTGTGTGTGTGTGTGTGGGTGGGTGTGTGTGGGTATACAGTACTTTCAAGGGAAGAGGGGAGAGGGGAAAGTGCTGGAGGTTGTGCGTTTGAGGGAAGGAGAACGAAACAGAAATAGAGTAAAAGGGGGAGAGAGAGAGAGAGAGAGAGAGAGAGAGAGAGAGAGAGAGAGAGAGAGAGAGAGAGGTTTTAGAAACTCAGCGCTTCCCAAGAAATCACCAGATGCAGCCCTTTAAAAAATCGATACGCTCACCTCAGGCAGGTTTTCACACTTTATGAGACCACCACTTTCCCAGCGTCTACATACGGCACCGGGGCAGGCTGTATAAGTTGACTTCAAATAAGTCCAGACGCAATGCTTTACATCGGGGAGATGCACCGCAGGATAATAACACCCAGAAACACCTCCGCCCGTGCTCACAAGGCTACATGGGAACACTGGGAAAACGCCTCTCCTTTGTGGAAAGATCACATGACCAAACGATTTGTTTGCAGCATACAAATCTTTGAACAAATGATTCGGGGGTGGGGGGGTCACTCCAGGAAAAGAGTTGTTTGTTCCTTTTGCTCGACCCGGTTACTGCAGCCGGACCAGCTCCACAGATATTTACGGGTAAATACAAGTCCGGAACCTCGATTCGCCAATGAAAAGAGCAACGTTCCCAAAACAAGGCCCCTTGAGTTTCCGTTCAGTGAGTCGGGCGAGCGAGAAAATCTGTGATTCGCAAAGTGAAAATAATTCCTGTTGATTAAAGTCATGTGGAAAAAAAAGGCATTAGGCATAATTCATGTTGAATGCATTCTCACTTTGTATTCCACCACAATGAGCGGATTTGATGGAAGCAAATTACTCCTGTGATTCACACGCAAATTGTTTTGAGAGAATGAGGCTCAATTTTTTTGAGATCCACACCTTGCATTCTTCGGCCTCGCTAAATGGATTTGATAGAAATTAAACGATTGTTGTGAGTATTGTCCATTCCACTCCATATCCTCCCTCTCTCCCCATGCGTTGCACCGACTGAATAAAACTGACCAAGTGCCCGGAAAGTGAAAATGGGACGAATCTCATCAGGAACCGAATCGCAAAAAAAACAAAAAACCTTTCATCGTATTGGTGAGTAGCTCGGCAACACAATATTCAAACGTGCGTCCAACGCGGAGGTTACGGTCACTTCCCTCTCACCACACGGATCGTGGTATCAGGAAAATGTGCGGCCCGTGCGCAAAGTGAAGTGGGCAGTGTGCCAACGCCCTCACCTCCGTCAGGCAGAGACTCCGCCTTTCGCAGGTCAAAAGGAAGGGCTCTCGCCGGTGTAGGCCGCCGTGGTAATTGAGGTAAACAGGTTTAATGGGCGCCGCTTTGTGGCAAACCTCGCCACGGTAGCTCGCCGACGTGCTGCCTACCCGGCGCCGCCCGCCGCACTGCCTCCGCTCGCTATTTATTGAGACCCCTCCAAAGCAATCTGTGATGGCAGGCACAGATGGCTCCGCTAATCCAGGTAAATTATCTTTGAACCAGTCGGAGTAAACAGATTTTGCGGACGTGGGACACCTTTAAAGGTATAAAAAAAGGGGTTGTACGTGTTTGTGCACATAGCTGCAATTTCTGACGGGGTGCGTGTGCTTTTTAGTACGTACGTTATTTACGTCCATGTGGAGAGAGAGAGAGAGAGAGAGAGAGAGAGAGAGAGAGAGAGAGAGAGAGAGAGAGAGAGAGAGAGAGAGAGAGAGAGAGGCCATTTAGTGTGGAAAAAAAAAATCTATGCATCTCTTTTTTGCCCAAGGAAACATTGGAATATGGCAACCGGCTGTCCACCTGCATGTTGTCAACAACTGAACTCAGCATTTGTTTTAATGCATTGTTATTATAAATATAAATATAATGCAATTCTATGAGGTTGCTATAAAACAGATATAAAACATAAAATGATTAAATCATTTACCTTGGAATTTAAGTTAAACAAATAGTAAAGCAAAAACTTTGGGACTATAATTATTATTATAATTAATATTTTTAATGATAATATTGGTTATTTTTGGAAGATTTTTCAAGAATGTGATTCATAACAGTATCGAAAACTGCACGCTTAAAATTGATCTCTAACTTTGATACAGTTCCTTTCACTTGAATTAAAGTGTAAAAGTTCAGTGTGTAATCTGTGCAGTTACAATATGGTCGTACATTTTGTAAATGTGAAAATATCTTAATTTGTTGTGACATACTCTGTCCAAATCACCCAATCCTAAATCACACACAACCATAAAAGGCGGGACAAATTAAAAAAAAATTAGATCAGTGTATTAATAAACATTTAAAAGAAAGATTTTTGACCTTAAGCGACCACACCCAGTTCCTTCTGTATTATACCGAGTATCACTAAAATACTGAAAAGTGCTTAAATCCTGACTATTAACTGTATTTTTTCATTACTTAATTATCATCACATACACCAACAAATGAAAACAGAATAGTTTCAAAAGACCAGGAATGAACAATAAAGTCAGAATGAATTAATCTCACGACCTGACCTTCAGCCACGATGAAGGTCCTTTTATTTATTCAATTCATTTTAATTGCAGGCTTAGTTCAGTGCGCGGGAGTCTCTTCTTTTCTTTGAAGCATTTATAGATTCAAAAATAGATGTCATACAATATGTATAGAACACAGATTGAATGGAGAAGACAGTTGTGCGTGCCTTGGTGGTTTTATTATTTTTTTACCGCAAAACAAACTGAATCATTAATCACATAATATATGCTGGATTTACTCCGTTTATAATGTGCTAAAAAACGAGGGCAGAGTTCAGGTGCAAAGATGGCCGTCCCGGTGCGCGCTGTGTAGCTGGCGGCTGCAGAGATGAGTGGTCCTGTGATGAATGGCGCCGTCATGCGCAGCTATAATCACGCCTACGCATGGCTTCCTGCATAATTGATTTTTAATCCCCTAATAGAAAGTAAATCACACGGGCAAAGCCTGCTTTGGAGCGGCTCCGGAAACAGAGGGAGGGAGCGCAGGAGGGGACGGCGTGAGAGAGCGAGAGAGAGAGAGAGAGAGAGAGAGAGTCGGTTTGCGCTACGCAGGGAGGGGAATTTAAACGGAATTTAGAGGGGGAGTTAAAGTGTAAAGGGGTGCGGGGTGGTTTGTTACAATTGATGTACCGTGCCCCCAAAACGCAGTTATTTCTGCTGCCCTAGCTCCAGGACAAGCCGGCGTAGAGGGGATGCTTCCAAGATGCCATCCTCCGTTCCTTTCCCTCTGTTTGAATTGGATTTGCTAAGTTGCCTGGTGAAAAGAATATTGTTTAGATAGAGTAATGAGATATAGATTGACCTGTCAGCAGATCCGGGGGCAGATTGGATCTGTCATCCAAGGTAAACATGGCCGACATACCACTCAGAGGCCGGTCAGCACACACTCAAGGAGCTGTCATTCAGACAATGTAATACTGAGAAAGAACAGAAAAAAAACAAACAAAAAAAAACAAAAACTGTAATTTGGGGCCGAATGCTTTTGTTGATACCGACTTCCAGCGCAAACATTTTTCCGTATTTCGACATCCAAAGGCTTTAGATGATGATGATTCTTCGGCGTGAGGCACTGGTCGTAGAAAATGGAGGCATATTACAGGACGGTTGTTGTGAGTGACGGCTCTGTCAATAGCTGGTTAAGTTAAGAGTGTTTTAGTGACGCGCGACTCGCAAACGATTTGTTTCAAATCTTGACTCAGGAGTGACTCGATTTGGAAACTTTCAGTACGGTGAGTTGGGCGAGCGACTGAAATGAAAAAAAATGACATTTTAAGATAATTACTGACGATTTAACTAAATGTGGAAAAAGGGCATTTGTCAAAATTCATATTGAACGTGACTGATTTAGACTTTTGCATTCCACCTAAATAACTACTTTTGACGGAATTAAACGTCCATTCTGACTCTTCATTGACAATGCCAATGGAGTCAAACGAACGAGTCGAAAAATCAAACGACCCCTTTTCACTGCGGGACTCGTCAGGAGCCGAATCCGAAAAAGACAATCAAACCTTTAATCACTAGTATGTTTGTGCTTATGCTTATTTTCACAGTCGAACCACCGCATTTATGTTCCATTTCGCACGCAAATGGATTTCGATACGGGGGATCGACGCCACTTAGTATTATAAGGGACTGACTATGCGATGGAGGAGATTTGGAACCGGCTCATTGTGCCTCGCGAACAAACAGGCGGGAGCGAGGGAAGGAAGTCGGCGAGAGGCGAGTCCGGGCGAACGGCGGGCGAGCGTCGGGCGGCTCCCTCTGCCGCGGGAGAGAGGGAATTAGAAGGAGACGGAGCCTGTCACCGAGGCTGCCAGCCGTCCACCCTGAGGAAGATGGAGGAGGTGGGAGGAGAGGGAGACAAGGAGAGCGGGAGAGAGAGGGAGGGAGAGAGAGAGAGAGAGAGAGAGGGAGGGAGAGAGAGAGGGAGCACAGGAGATAAGAATGCAACCAACACCTCTCTCGCCCCGACTCGCCTCCTAAATGATGAGATTAGGACAGAGATGTAATTGCCTCCGAGAGAGTTGAGTGTTGAGAGAATGGTGCATTTTTATTTGGCTGATATAAAAAAATATATAAAAAAAAAGAAAAGAAAAATCAATTGGAGGCAAACATTTCTGTTTTTCTTTTGGTCTTTTATGATGATCGTATATGTGCAATCATTCAAGTACTTTTAAAATCAATGTCCTATAAAGGTTCCATTACTGCAGGGGATCAGATGATCAGATATACGGTACATTTTTCAAAGTGCTTTCAGGAGCTGCGGTCGTATCGGTGTCGATGCATCAGAAATAGAGGTTCAGACGTACATTTCTGTTGCCAAATCTTCCGGAGATATTTGCTATTATGGCGCAGCTTGGCAGTATCATGAATAATTATGTACATATACTTAAGGACATCGTGTACTGGCGAAGGCTGCCAGAAAAAGGATGTTGTAAAATAATTCTGAATGAAGGAATTCACGAGCACTTTTTCAAATGTAGCCTATTTGAAAGAGAACTCCAGCTACAAAGGTATAATCCATCAAAACCCATCCGTGCTTACTTCCAAACGATGCTGCGGTGCACTCCTCCTCAAAGGCTGTTAAAGGGGAAGCATTATTCTCCTTTTTACACATGTTAATATAAACCCCTTTCCCACTTGCACCGAAAGCCGCACATCTACCGCCAACGATCAGTAGTGGCGTCATGTGGGGACGGGGGCCCCGTGTCGATGTTCTGTAAAAGTCGTTCCGTAAATTTCCCCGCTCTGGAAGTCGTAACATTTTCAGCAAAATGCCGGAACGGCTGTGAATGGAGTGTGTGGTAATTGAAGCAGTAACATTTCCGTAAAGTAGGTGTGGAGCATGAATCCAAATGAAGCACTCATAGTGGGAATTTATGAATATTTATTTTGTACAAATATTAAAAAAAAAAAAAAAAAAAAAGCTTTGTTTTCTGGGAAGAAAAAAAAAATGCATCCGGAAAAAAGTCTGATCCGAACCGTGGAGCTCGGCCGCAAAGACGAGAAACTGAAACACGTCCAGTCTCTAAGGGGACAGGTCTTTTCATTCTTAAATTGTTTTCCTTTTCTTCTCAAAAATGCCACTCAGACCCTGGCAGAGTCTTTTTGTCAGTTTGACAGTACAGGTAGTCCTCACTTAACGACCTACCTGTTTGACGACCGTTCAGACTTAGCACCAGCTCTCTGACCAGTCTGTATCGTACGCTGTGAACAATACCAGGGCGTCTCAGCGTCAAGCATCTCATCGCTCTTTATATACTATATATACTATATACACTATATATACTATACATACTATATACACTATATATATATACATATTATATATACTATACATACTAAATACACTATATATTTACACTATATATACTATATATACTATACATACTATATACACTATATATATATACATACTATATATACTATACATACTATATACACTATATATTTACACTATATTTACTATATATACTATATATACTATATACACTATATATTCTATATATACTACACATACTATATACACTAAATATATATACATACTATATATACTATACATACTATATACACTATATATTTACACTATATATACTATATATACTATATACACCATATATTCTATATACACTATATATACTATATACACTATAAACACCATATACACAATATATACTATATACTTTATATACACTATATACATGTATACTATATACTATATATACTATATTCACTATATATACACACTTGATTTACTATATATACTATATACACAATATACACTATATATAGTATATACACTATATACATGTATACTATATATACTATATACACCATATACACTATACATACTTTATACATTATATACACTGTATATACTGTCCATACTATATACACTATATTCATATATACACTATATGCACTATATATACTATATACACTATATATACCTTCTATACTATATACACTATATATACTACAGATACTCCTCACATAACGACCGAGTTCTCAATGCGCGTTCACAGTGGCCACGCCCCCTTAGTCTGAAATAACACGGGTCCTCGCTTATCAAACAATTCACTTAACGACCTGGTCCTAGGAACAGAACTCGGCCGCTAAGTGAGGAGTACCTGTGAAATAAAAGCACACAATTTTCTATTGGTTTTGTTTGGAGAAACGCTTTGGCCATGTCGAATATGAATGACGTCTCTATCATGCAACCGGCGCATGGTAGAGATGTCATCAACACGCCCACGCGCCGAGGTGAAGGAGGCTCATTTACCGCCATAACATACGACGGCATAGAAGAAGAAGATAATATACGTTTATATTGCGGACACGTCCAAACACATGGAGTGTCCACGCAAAATAAGTCACAATTACTCATAAGTCTGTCGCCTCGTCCGCCATCTTGGGTGTGCTGTAAAACTGCGCAGCGTCACCGTGTCACGTCCTGCCTCCTGCACCCTCCACCCAGGCTCCGCCCCTTGCCAAAACCAAACAGAGTATTTCCAGGTGGTGTCAACACGTCTGACACCAACAAACTCCGGTTGTGTGCTGCACGTGTGAAAGGGCAACGCCAGTCGATGTCTGGACCCGATTATCTGGACGTTGTCTGGAGTTCATGTGTGAAAGCAGCTTATCAAACCTTTTTGCCACATTTGGAACTTGTCACCAAAGGACCTGGGCAATATCACAATTTCCCAGACCCCTCCTGTCAATAATGCTATGTTTAATGTGCTTTTTGGAGTCAAAAACAGTCAACTGGGAGTCCGGGAGTCAACATAGGGTGTTGCTTATGAGGGTTGGATGCAACAGACAAAGGCGGTGGATAATGCCTTCGCAATTGGAGCCTTGCCTCCGGTTCAATTTCTCACCTCGTCTTTGTCTCAAGTCCTGTCTACTTTTCATTTTGAAGCTCTCCCAGTATTTCCTCTTCCTTCACTTTTTTCACCACGGTGCTCCAGTGTTTCCCACCTTGAAAAGATGCGGAGTAGTATAGGCTCGTTTTTACGAATGACCTGTACGCGTCTGTTTGCGGGAGTCACGCGCCTTGGACGGGCTCCGGGAGGACACTGAATAGGGGGAAGAGGAGAGAAGAAAGGAAAGGAAAGAATCAAATATAAAATGACTGCCTTTGAAAAGTCGGAACACTGAATAATGCGTTCGTATCAAACAGGAAGACATACCAATGTGAGCTTTGTAGACGTCTCACAAACAGTGCGGTCCATTCAGTATGCTCTTTGGCTCTTTCGATAATGGGCCTGCGCATTTTAGACCGTTCAGACCCGGAGGACGAGCTGCTTTTAGCCCGGATCCGACGACCCGACAGAACATTAACGAACTGCATTCCTTTCCCATCCAGCGTCTTGTCTGCGTTGATATTTCATCTCTAAAGAGTTTGTCGGGCATCAGAAAACAAAGACATGTCGGCACAGCGGCGCCATCTCCGCCGACCAAAGGTTGTTGGGAGGCAGGAAAAAAAACCAAAAAAAAAACCAACAATAACTGGCCGAGAGATGGAGAAGTGCACGGTCGTGAACAGAAGTCGAAGCGCACTGAATTTGTAAATCAGAAAGGTTGAAACCGTCCATTTACGATTTTCCAGGGGCGGACCGCTGCTTTGAAGATCTGAATCCCTTTAAAAATAAGTTGCAATCGCCACAATATTTCAAAGTCAATTCAAATGCATATCTATATAAGAGACCCCAGGAGCGTCACTAAAAAGTTTGTATTCTTTCTTTTTACATTTGGTTGTTACTTGAGGGGGAAGAATTTGGGTTTCGCAGAATTCACCCGAGTCCTGTAGACCACCGCATCAATATTTTTAAGATTTCTCCTGAATCTGCGAGTAGTATCCGAAATACATTACTTCTGGCCAAAAGACGTTTCATGAATACGTCTCCAGATGCTTTGGCGTGGAAGACCATTTTACGAGCTCGTCCCTTTATATTAGGAAACGGAAGAAGTGGCTTAAAGCAGTTGCTGAAGAAGCTTGGACCAAAAGATACGCCAGGGTTTCTACCCAGGAAGCAACGTCACTGGAACGCTGCCTGGAACAAATGACTTTCATGTGTAACCGCCAAGAAATTTGTATAATGGCGCCAACATCGGAGTGTGGAAGCAGCCATTCACAAATGTAAATGTGTTACCATTTGTACAAAGTAGATTATAGCGGTGCAATTACTCTGGGAATGTAGAACAAATGTGATTGTGTGTGTGTGTGTGTGTGTGTGTGTGTGTGTGTGTGTGGCACATATCGGTGGTGGGAAAGTTGTGGAAAAAGTTGTGATTGGGTGGCACCCAAGTCTTCCTATTGCCCATTTTCTCGAGGGAAGGAAGGAAGGAGAGCAGTATATATGGATAGTATACCATGCTTTCAGAGCCATTCGGAGCCATGGCCGGCCACTTTAAGAACATCTCCATTTGTCTTGTTGGGGTTTGTTACTGATCTTGGCACGATATTTTCACCAGTCGGATTAGAATGAATAGCCCTCCGAATCAATTTGCCTCAAATGCAGCGCTGGTTAACTCCTTCAAATTGACCAATTTTGTGTTTTTGCTAATCGTTCTCCTTGCATACAAAGGAGCTCTCCCCCTTTCGCGATAACAAAGACGGCTTGGGCTCTGGAGATCACAAGGTTTTTAAACGTCTCTGGAGCATATCCATATTGTATATCTGGAATCCACACGTCAAAACGATATAGAACCGTTAAGACGTTGTGAGTCGGGCCGGAGTAGCCGCCGCAGGGACGGCGCCCTGCTCGGACCGCTCGGAGACGCCGCCGAATCCGCTGACAACCTTCCTCGGCGGTTTTGGACCTCGGTGAAAGACGCGGAAGCCCCGCTTACATGAAAGCCCGGACAGGAGCGGGGAGCTCGAGCAGCGTCTGGTTAGCCATGCATGCTGTGGGGAGCACGGCACAAAGCAATCACCCTCCTCTCTCTAATGGAGCTGTCAGGCCAATCACAAACCCCACAAACTGCGGTGTCCGTGAAGAGGCACTCGCCGCCTGATGAGCCCTGGAGGCCCCCCGGCCGCCACGCTTAAAGGAGGTTTTCTCCGTGTGCACGTTGTTCCGCCCCACGTGCACGGACACGTCCACGGGTGCATACATGCGGACCTGCATTTGTAGCGAGAGAAAATCCCGAGGCCTTGAAATGTGTGCAGACCAAAAGTCTCTTGTATGTGCCGTCAAACGCGCCCATCCAAATTTAAACGCGTGTGTGAGTGAGTAGAAAATGGGATTCATCTGTATTTGGGAGCTGAATACAATTTTAAAAAGAGTAATTAGAACATTGGATGAAAAATAGGAAATTGGTAAATTGGAAAACCTAAAATAAGCAAGAAAAACATTATTTAAAACAAACTATTGACAAGGACAGTAATCCAAAAATTAACAATGAACAAGAAAAATAAACCCCAAAAAATAAACAAGAAAAATTTGGCAATAGAAAATACAGCAAAGAAAAACTCAATAAACAATAAACCTCTTTATCAACAATTGCAGTTGCTGTGTACATACTGTGTGTGTGTGTGTGTGTGTGTGTGTGTGTGTGTGTGTGTGTGTGTGTGTGTGTGTGTGTGTGTGTGTGTGTGTGTGTGTGCGTGTGTGCATGTGTGCATGTGTTTGTGCGTGTGTGTGTGTGGGGGTTGGTCTATATGAGCCAATTTCTTGTTCTCTGTAAATACCTCGCGGCTCTGCGGCTTTACATTACGTACGTAACTATACACACCAAACTGTCAATCACATCATATCATGTAATTCTGCCTTTTGTGTGAATGACACACACTCCTCCGGTGATGGAGCGGCGACGGTGGCATCTAATGAGGTCCCGGACAGAGAAAAGAAGGCAACGTCCTGCAGGCCCGGAATCAGGAGTGGAGGATGGCCGGGTCGGACGATGTAAATGAGGGCAGGAACATAAAAGGTAGAGAACGAAGTGACTGAAGCCGACACGAGGCCTATTACCATGACTAACGGAGAATACGGCCCAGCTCGCTACGATGCAGGAGAATACACAGAGATACGTCTCGTTGCTCATTAGAGCATGTCCGCCGAACCAAAACAGAGTTATCTCCTGATAGGGTCTGTGGCTTCGTAATTAAAGTACTGTAACTGTGTTGCATTCAGCCAACGGTTACAACAGACACTGTGTAGTATAAAAAATATATCAAATAAAGATATTTTAATGAAAAACAGAGAAGATGGGGGGGGGGGGGGGGGCGAGAGATGGGGCTTGGATTCTGTTTCATATGGTACAGTAAATGACTGAAAAACAAAACAAAAAAGTAAAATATATATATATATTTTTTTTCTTTTTTTGTTTTGTTGAGTTTTTCTATATATCTGTTAGAACCAGAGGGAGAAAAAGCATTGCAAATTTTAATAAGGTAATATACCTAGTAGTGAAAGGAAAGTGACTTGAGTAAAACTATATCATTAAAAATACTCTCAAGTAATAACTTAATCTAAAAAATAAAATAAAAACAGATGTCAGTCTTGCTTATTACAGTGTTTTTGCCGTCTGATTTGTTGAACTTATTACAGTGTTGTTACAATGTTATTACGGTCTGATTCATTTAACTTATTACAGGGTTATTAGAGCGTTATTAATCTTACTTATTACACTGATATTAGTCTAACTAATTACAGTGTTATTATAGTGTGTGCAATGTATATTGCACACTTTATTACACAGTGAAATCCAGTTAAGTACAAAATATTTATAATATTTCACATATTTTTCCTCTTATTTCTTCTATGATATTTTTTTGTTTAAACAGAACTCAGCACTCAGCTACTAAGGATAAACTCTGATTCAACGTTGTTATTCTTTGAAAAAAGACTCCACAACTCCACCATTTCTTTCAGTCAGTCATGATTGATTCCGAGAAAACCTTTTCAAAACTTTTATTATTTGAAACCGAGAAGTGGCCCTGGTTCATTATTTCAGCAGTGCAGCTTTGTTAAATCAAACTGCCGACAGTGATACTGGTAATTCGTTTCTTCCACTCGCTGTTGCCGCGCATATCACAATCACATGCTTACTGTATGTGACAAAAATACATATTTCAACCCCCTATATATAATTGAACCAGTTTGACCATTTGACCGCTATAATGAAGATAACACCGGATATATAGTATATTTTTATCACACTTATGCTATGTACTGTACATAAGAACTGTAGTTTGTTGCATTTATGAAATAAAAGAACTACAAACTGATAAAGACTGTCATTTTTTTTCTGTGCTTGACACAGCAAAACACTAAATTATTTTGAACTCTAAAAAAAAGAATACTGGCACCTATCATTTTCCTTTGAAATAAAATACAAAATGCAGGTCCTTCACTTATTTGTGGATTTGAAAAAAAGAAATATTCACTTTAATTATAAGCGGCAAAAAAATGTAAGTTAATTGTTATCACGACTTAACTCTATTTCAGTGTGCCGTCATCCGCGTCTAGGGTCCGATATAAATATCTATATTTGCAAAATTAAAAGCTCGTTTCTCTCACCTGCTTTATGCGATTTCTGCCCCTGAACTTCACTGCAAGGCTTCTCCATATCCGGGCTGTATGATGTCACTTTTAGCTTCACACATGACTGTAAGCTGTCATCAGTGAGTCGCGACCGATTTTTGCTTTTTATGAAGTTCATGGTGGAAAAACACTTGCTCGCACGAGTATGTGGATCCAAAGATGGACAGGACCCCAAATGCGTACTTGTTCATGTTCAAATAGGTGTCGGGAATGGCATTCCATGTCTCGATTCCACTCCGCATTCCATGAAACAAACTTTAACGTTCTGTTTTCCTCAGAAACTTTTTGGATGTATCCATGGTTAACTTACCGGGGTTCGAGAGCTCAAAATAAGTCACCACCCTGTCGGCAACAGGTGACGCATACAAGCTGCGACGCATGTTTTGATCGAAACAAAATATTAAAACACGTTTGATTTCAATGTTACAAGATCACCTAAATCTCCAGAATCATAACTATTACATTGAAAGAAGTAACTAAATAGAATAAAATTTATTTAAATTAAATTAGCCATGATTTATTCACACTATTTTCTCAAAGCTACAGGGAGCCCTGTGGGAAGTATGGCAAACACATCTTTCTTATCAACAAAAGCTTTTTAAGAGGAAATATACCGTCCAGTTCGTTTAATACTGTGACTGGAAGGGATTCAACAGACCGCTCCACGTCAGCAGCAGCCATCTTGGTTGTTTACGAAGGCGCCTCAACGGCTCTCCTCTGCATCGGCATCGTATCAAACTCGCCTCATATTAGACAAACGGTTGTGAGTGTAGTACTTTATTAATCTCCCGATACGTGAAGTAGGCATAGAAGTATGATTATATACACATAGAAATACATAAAACAAAATAAAAACAAGCAATGTAGAAAGCTCAGGAAATATGACTCTGGCAGTGTGTTATTATATAGTATTGTATGTCATTATATATCCCGTTTTTTCGAGGGTATTTATATTTCTTTCTCTTGACCATTTCTTTGCTGAACTGATGCATTACATTACAGTAGGGACAAAGCTACAACTTCCATATACCTCGCTACCCACAGTTATTACGAGTCCCACACGTCAAGACTAGACTCGGCTGAAGCATTGTTGACGGAATCCATTTAGTCGGAGCGCAGAGTCGACATGCTTTCTTCTCGGATGTGTGCGATCGCATAATACCAGGGTCTGATCTGAATATCAAAGCCAAGCGAGTGTATTTTAAACGTATTCCGCACGTGTCGTAGCTCTGACCCTCCACTAGAAGCTTTCTGTCGGGATTTCTGCTCCATCACCACCGCCGCCCACTCCCCCTCAGAAACCAAGCAGATGCCGCCCATGGGGGACTCATATCAAAGGCTCTACTTTCTATTATCTCCTTGTATGTTTGTGATGCGCTTTGGTTTTTTTATTATTTCAGTCGTGAGCGGAGCCCCGCGCCGGGGATGTGAGAAAAAAGCAAAGCTAACCCTTCTGTCGGGTTCCCCTAACTGTCTTCCCGAAAACAATGACAAAATATATCACCGTGCGAAGGGTGACACGGTGACGCCTTTATACCAAGCTGGATCGAAAAGGAGGTCTCAACACCTCAGGATGCCACGGTGGCGCCAAATAAGCGGCGGCAAGGGATCTACTGTCCGGTCAGCTAGTGTTGGGCATTAGCATGTAGTTGACGTGAAACGAGGGATGTCAAACCAGGCGGAGAAGCAGTTGCCCTTGACTACGGTCATAATCATTCTTATTGACCAATCAGAATTGAATATTCCACAGAGCTGTGTAATAATGGTTTATACATTGAATGTGCTGTAGATTGTGAAATGCAATTGTGTCAAAGGTGAAGATTTGTTCGAATAAATATATAGGAAAATATATATATTTTTTTTAATAATAATGACTGAATAATGCCTGCACATTCTGGGAGTGCATGCAGATCCATATGCCCCATTCCTCATTACAGGCACACAGAATTCGCAAAAATTTTTGGCCTTGCTCAGCATAAATATTTCATGTCTGCCACTCACTAGAGAAATAACTGAAATGTCTTTCCGTCGGAATCATTTAAAATAATAAAGTTTCCAGCAAACTATATGTTGGTAAAGTTCAAGTTTGCAAGTGCATCTCCAGACCATGTACAGACAGACAGACAGACAGATAGATGGATAGATGGATAGATGGATGGATGGATAGACAGATGGATAGATAATTTCCTCATTACTTCCCCATTTGTGATATCTCGAGATTTAGCTTACTCTCTTCCCGAAAACTCTGTTCTTCGTCTTCTTGTCTTCTGTTCTCCCACTGTGTGAAAGATGCAGACGGAGACACTCGAGACGTCACTCGACACATTAGTCACAATCCAACGACTCCCACGTTTGACTTTGACGCGTGTTTCGGTGTTCATTTCGTTTCACACTTGAATAAACAAGCGAACGCCTTGCCATCCATCAACCCAGGGAATCACAGTCAAATAAAAGATAAGAGCTTTTTTTATATACAGTACAGTTTATATATCCACAAACAGTTGGTCCAGTCAATGTCATATGACTGATTTAACTGAGAATCAAATCATAATGGTCATGTACTGGTTCTATAGCATCCAAATATTAATTGAATGCTATAGAGCCAGTACCCGACACAAAATAACACAGTTTTTTTGACAACTGTCTGACATTGAGTCAAAAGCACACATTATCCAAGAACTGAGTAAGGGACAACTAGTATGCCTGGTTTCAGAGCTTCCATTCAGGCAAACAGAGCCACAACCACATAGCCAACACTGCAACAACCTAGCGAACTGTACGCCAAAACAACAACAACAGATAAATATTGACTAAGGTAATGACTAATGACGAACCTATGACTAACGACTATTAATGTCAAATTAGACGTTCAAGATTCAAGATTCAAGATTATTATTCGTCACTTACATATACATACTTTCATACATATATGCAGTGAAATGTAATGCAACGCACCCGGTGCGTTTCCCTAGGACACAATATGTCCTAGGGAAAATTTCTAATAGCCCAACTAACTGACTCCAAAAACGTAATACAGTAAGTCGAATACTTATAGAATAAAATAAAAATATATAGAATAAAATAAAATACAATAAACATAAAATGAAATAAAATGGAATAGATAGAGGGAATATGCTTATTTATATGGAATAGGCAATGTATATACAGATATGCGCATTAAAGTGGCATGTGAATAAAGTGAGGTCGTGTTTGGGATAATACAGCACAGTATACAACAGTACGGCGCAGCAATACGGCATCATGAACAACCCTGAACAGTGACACAGTATGCGGTACAGTATGCTACATACAGCACAGAAGGTAGTGGAGCCTAGTGTATGTCTCAGTGAGGACCCCTGGTGAGGTCAGCATTGACATATCTGCATTCATCTTTAGTCAAGTCAAGTCTTTATTGCACTTTCTATGTAGTGCAATGCTCATTATCAACAGACATCTGTGTAATAAGCCTTATTGCCCGAAACAGACTTTCTGCTAGACTCAAAGATTAGCCGCAGAAATAAATGTATAGACGTTTAAGAATCCAAATTGCGCCCCCAAATTTGTCATGTACACCTCTCTCTTTCATTTAGACTCTTTTAACCTACCAGTCTTAAAGTTACAGGCTGTAACCGTTGGATTGCCAGGCTTCTCACGCTCTCACTCAGCCTCCATATTTTATCCTGAATTACCTCGCTGAAGGCACTAATGAAATGTGTTCCGCCGTCGGCGCAGGAAAGTGACAGATAGATTCTTCGGAATAACAATGGACGCCGTGGATTATAATCCTTGATGCTATTAAGGATGACCTCCAAACCAGGACACGCGTTCTCCGCCCGTGGCTTCCTGTTGGCCGCACGACCAACAAGCAGCGAGCTTTTGTTCGCGGTCCTTTCAGCGCGATTGTCACTCCGACGCATTCAAATCGGTCATTTTCTTCTCGTGAACGACCCTCTTCTTTGCCGGCGCACAAGGGGGGGGATTGGGGTATCGATCGGGTTCGTCACCTGTTGGGTAAGCTCTTTGTTGTCAGTGTGCCAGAGAATTCCTTCCCCTTCACCTTAAAAACATCTAGCGAAAAAGAACATCCAAAATCCACCCCGGGAAAAAGGAGTTATTGCACCCAGGCCGTGGCTCTCTTTCGTCTTACACATTACTTTGGAGTCTTGAGTAAGTACCTAATTTTCAGCCCGTGATTGCTTAATTTTGTCTCGAAATAAAGGCTGAGACAACATACGGACGAATGGAAACGGCTCCAACCGAAGCGCTCTCCATTGCTATTCCCAATCACTGTGAGGCTGATTCGAAGCGGCAGCCATGTCATTGTCTCCCCCTAGCAGAGATGGAAGCTCGGCATCAATCTGGGCTGCATATCATCACCTGTAACAAGATACTCCTTCTTCTCCGTTATTTCCATATGCATCCCCTCTGCGTTCGCCCGCCTCATTCGAATATGGCCGAGTTGTGTTTTGGCCTCCTGAAGGGCACGCCATTAGCATTGGTGCTAAGATCTAGCCAAAAGATTGATTTGAAATTCAGTTAAACATTTTCTTTCCCTGAAGGTTGTGTTAGCATAACCATGACAGAATCCGCGGCGGCTGAATACCTTTCTATGCAGATTACTCCACCTGTATATTCTGCCGGGGTATCATTTTCCGAAGCCCAAGCTTTGCAGCCGGAGCTGGCTTTGTGCGCGCAAAATCCTAATATTACATGCGGGATTTTATAAGAACTTAAGTGGATGCAATTAGAAGGACGTTTTTATGATGCATCTTTGTGACCAAAAATTGGGTCTCAAAGGAACTCCAGCAGACATTTAATGCTACTTAACATGTGCCGAGTGTACGCTGTGATTCTTCTTCTTTTTTTTTTTTTACGACGCCCTACCTTAGGAGCTGGTTTGCGGAGGTCATTAAGAATAATGAATGTGGAAAACCGCTGGAAAATTAGCTGCCGCACATGCGGAATTAAATGTCAACTCCGGTACGCGGAAATTGGCTGGATTTGTCCGAGAGGAATTCACTCTTAGAAATGGAGTTAATCTAGTTGGGAGAGGTGTCCGTGTCCATGGCAACAGAAGTGATCTGAAGTGTTTTGGAGCTGCTTTTGAAAAAAGGAAGCAAAGCTGGACAGGGGCGGTGAGGGCGGGGGGGGGGGGGGGGGGGAAACAACCAAAGAAAAAAAAAAAACCCATGAAATAAGATGAAACAGTGGGCAGGATGGAGTGTCCACGCCGTCTCCCTTTGAAATGAATCATTCCGTTCCCGTTTAATTAGCGGCTGCACTTGTAAAATGACCTCTAAATCCTGCCTCTGTCTGTACCTCCCACCAACTACCTACGCCGGCTCGGTAAAGAGGTGCCGAGGGTGATCAGAGAGGGTGAGTGGGTGAGAGGGATGGAAATGGATGGATTAGTGGCGGGGGAGAGAGAGAGAGAGAGCGAGAGCGACTTAGCGCCGGGGAAGCTTGGACGCCCTGTTCTGTGAAAAACGAGTAATGAGTGCGGGCAACGGAGACCAAGGTAATCAAATAGAAAAATAAGAGTCATTTCCCCTTATATCCAATTTTAGCCCCCAAACCGTCGTGGGGAGACAGTTTGGGCTGGGGTGTCAAGTTTAGCAGAGTTGAATTTGCTGAGGCTTAAACGCCGTCATTTCTGTAATAACAAATTTGTTTGGTCTGCCTGCTAAGACTTAAATTGCAGTTTAATTCAAGGAAAATACCTTTTGGCTTTGGATTTTACTTACTGGAATGACTATAATATTTAAAGTAAAGTTAACAGTAGAAGGATTTGAAATTATTTTATAACTATAGTATGCCTGGTTGAAGACCTCCCGCAAAGAAAAAAGTCTGCAAGAACCTAGCAAACTATTTGCTCTACAAAAATTACTCTGTCCTACATATAAATAAACCATTTACTGTTGTTGGAGTAAATGGAGTTATGCTCCTTTTTACACAATATATAGTGAGGTTCCCAAAACCTGTTTTTTTTGACAAAAATACCACTCAAATGAGGCATTCTAGCCATTCTCACATGCCTCTAAATCCATTGTGTTCCTGACACCCTGTTTAAGGGGGAGGAGCCTCCCTCCCGAGGCCACGACTTATGTGAGCCAAGGAGGTGTGAGCTTTACCTCGGGTTCCGTTGTTTCCAGTCTGTTAGCTTTCACTGATTTCACCCTAGACGTCCACCAAAATCCGTTTCTGCACAAATTTAAGGCAAAAAAAACCAAAACAATCCAGTTGCTGAATCTTTACTTTAATCTTTAATCTTTACTTTACAAGGCCTCGGTTAAAAGTTAACAATGGAGTAGCGTGGAGCTTGGAGCACCACGGGGTACGGCGGGGCTTGGGGCTCTTTTGTATCATTCAGTTACAGAAACAATGGAAAGTAAAATAAAATAAATACATCTCTGGCTTTGTTTGGAGAAGCGCGGAGAGGATCGCGCACCGCAGCCTACAGTAGTCAACCTACTGTGGACACACACACACACACACACACACACACACACACACACGCACGCACACACATGCAGACACACACTAACACACACACACACACACACACACACGGATGGGGGGCGGAGCTAATTCTACGGAAGTGACATAAGTGATACAACTGAAATGTCGTATTTTTGGGCAGCAAAGCCGAACGCCTTGTTTCATCACACGTTTTCTGAAACAGACAGCTCACAGAAAACCGACTGGGTTGCCTTATTTCACAGTTTGCGTGCCAGTAGGCCCATCAGAGACCAAAATGTAGGTAGGTGCACAAGAGGTGAAAAAAGTGAGTTTTTCATAATACTGTAGGTCCCATTTAAAATGTGAATGCCAGGCGACAGACGGAAAAAGCGTTATTATCATTATTAAAAGACAATGGTCATTATTCAGAAATAACTGACCACGGATTGCAGTTTCTGACCAATCACAATCGAGTATTCCGATAAATAAACGCCAACTAGGACAGAGGTTTATGTACGGAGCTCAACCTTTTAATCGTCCAAAAAATTTTACTATCCTTACTACTTTACCACAGCTGCTGCTGCTGTATGGTTTAGCATGCAGTCAGCGGCCTAGAAATTCCAGAAATGATAAAGCCGGTCTAGCGGCTGATGAAGAGAGGATTGGTAGAGGGATGAGTCAGATTATTTATTGATTCTATATCACAGGCCTCTGGTGAGACACGAGGTGTCTTAAAGCCATGACCTCCATACAGTCTCAGCCCCATGTCGCTATAATGGTAAAGGTTACTTTCATTTTTACTCATAAAAATATTGGGTCACTGGTAAAGTAGCTGAAGGAAAACCAAACCGTGAAGCATTTCCCCAATAGTTTGGTCTGTGTTTGTTTCGAAATTAAGTCCAACCGCTCATTCCTGGATCTTCTGCTTCATTGTTGTTTAAGAAAAATCCCTGTATTGCCTCTCTTTCCTGGCCGTGGCTGTACGTTTCTTAAGCATCTGCCAGTTTCACAAAGCCCCTTCCCCATTAACATTTTTTACATAACGTTTTTTTTTTTATGAAAGCACGGTCGGGCCTACTTCCATTTTTGTCTTCATCTAAACAATAAGGGCGTACAGAGCCGCCGAGAAGAACATCCCGAGCGCTTTGTTTTCAGTCGTGAGAGGGTGGCGGAGGCGGCGGCACAGGAGCCGGCAGGGGAGAGCTTCATTGTGCCGACACAAACCGCCCGTGGAGTGCGGTGGAGACTGAAAAGACCCTGCGTATTATGACTTTGACAGTGAGCCAATTATTTGCGTCCGCCGCCGCCACCGGAAATGTATAGCCATGACTCAGCATCCATGTAATGCATATGAATAACTAGCGTTGACTCGGAGGTAAACAATAAAAAGATTTAGGAGCCATGTAAGAGTTAATATCGCTTTCTTTGGATTTTGTCGCATGGCTAACCGTGTAAAGAACATATTACTCTCTTCGACCCTGGCCGGAGTGACCTCGCCCATCACTCCCGCTAATGACTTCATTTGCGTGTTTCCAGTCTGCTAGTTAGGGGCAGTGCACCCTTTTGTCTCCCCGCTTCCGTTCCATGTGTCCATCCTTCCTGGGACTGAAAGGATGGACCCCCCCCCCCCATCCTCCAAATTCATAACGTTACACCTGACCTATTTTGATCATCCTAAAGGCACATGAAGATTGATCTAGTTCATTACGTCCCTGAAAGGTGGGTCGTTTGGCGGCAATGCCCAACACCGTACATTGTCTGTGAAGGAAAAGTGAACAATATCCGCCACCAAATGTGGAATACAATAATAATTTAGATACATTTATTCATCCCGTACACTATATCCGTCTATATTCATACTGACTTGTACTTATATTTCATACCCTTAGCCCCGGCTAAGTGGCTGTATGGCAGCTTTTAACTTAACTTATCCGAACGGATTAACTTAACAACTTATCTTGTGAATAGTCGCTTTGTGCATATTCTGTATATTGTTGTATACTTTGCTATTTTTGTTTATTTTATATTTATATATATATTGTGTGTGTGTGTGTGTGTGTGTGTGTGTGTGTGTGTGTGTGTGTGTGTGTGTGTGTGTGTGTGTGTATATGTATATTTTTCTATATTGGTCTTTTTCTATGTCTTTTTTTTTCATAATGTTAAGCCTTTATATGTAAATTATTTGGACAACAATGCACCAATCTTTACCCCCTACAAATGAAATATATTTCATATCCATATATATATGAAAAAGTGCTTGAGTGAATCAACGGATTCTGATTCTGATAAACTTTAATGAACTCTTGACTCCTTCAGAAATGTATTTATTTTCAAATTTGCGCCCAAAAACCTGCCGCCAGCTGCACGACTGTTCAAAATGTGATTGTGTAATTGCGTGGCGGAATAATATTATGACAAAAAGCAATGGTGGCACATTCACTTATTAATTTAGCGTCCTCGGCATTAATGAATGACAAAGGATTTGCATCGGCCCCCCTGATGTGAACACTGAGTTTCAACACCATCTGCTATTTGTTCTATCCCCTGTTTCCAGTGCCTGTGGTCCCTTTGAAGAGGTCCTTTAAAAGGCATTCAGATATAATGCTAAATAGCTGTCACTACTGGCACACCGACATGACCTGAATATAATTTTTTTTACCACGGCGGAAAAAAGGGAAGAGGAGTGTGTGGTTGGGAGGGGGGGGGGGACTCTCGCACATTCTAATTGGGTGAATCCCCCAACCCCCCCACCCACCCCCGCCCGGGACCGGGGACCGGCAGGTTGAAGAGAGGACACCGCGCGGACCCTGTAGCTACAGCTACACCCATTACGCCCCCAGCGAGCTCACCTGCTTTCCCCGCCTGCTATTATACTATACAGCGTGAAGAGCCAGGGGTCCGGCTTTGAAGCTGGGAAAAATAAATGCGTTGGGATACATCTGAGGGTGCTGCGCTTTAGTAATTAAGTTCATTTCCAATTCATGCCGCGCCAAACAGTAAAAGAAAAGGTGAATAAATGTATCCTCCTGTGTCTCTGTGTTGTCGTTGTTGTTTAGTGGAGTTGAAAGAGGAAAGGTTTGATATGGCGGATGGTCTTTTTTTTTTCCCCGCCCATAACATGATTAACTAAACCAATAAAACAGGTCAACGTTTTTAATCAAAGACTCTAATGTAATTTTCTGGTGTTTGTTTGAGAACTTAATTGGAGCATTATGGCTGCAACAGTCAGCTTAAAGCATATGAGGACCTCTGCTACTGTATGGCTCTGAAAAAGGCTTAACAATACAGCATACCCAAGTAAAAAACTAAGCATACTGAATGTATATTTTAAGTATATAAATGTTAAAAGTATATTTATGAGTATGAACTATATTTTTTGGTACTTCTTATTAACCTAATGTACTAATATAAAGTGCGGCTTTATGATGCTAGTAATCAATATACTGTAACACTTATAAAATGCATATTTAACATTAACCTAACTTAAGAAGTAACATACATCTTATACTTACTCAAAAGAACAAAAGTAACCCAAAATACATTAAAAATATATTTAATATATTTGGGCTGATCTTAAGTACAAATTGCAACAAATTAAGAACAACTTAACTAGTTTCAATTGAACAGAAATTTAGTATAAGACTAAATATACTCAATGTACTATGTGTACTTCCAGATAACACACATTTTTGCACTGAACTTTATTTACTTTTAAGGTGAGAGTCTATCAGGTGAGTTAGATTCCATTGCAGAAGGTGGGAAGAGGAGGCAAAATAACAAATTGAATGTAAATCTGCAAAGTAGTTTGAATTGCATCTCTATTAAATCACTGAAGACGTGCAGTAGTTAATCGCTCACCCTATGATTTATATCTTTGCATTTCAGGAATCCTGGGTTATGATTTAGCTCTTTACTTGCAGCATTAGGTGAGATATTGCAGGAATAACAGACTTTTCTGGATACCAATAGAGCATATCAATAATTGTAGATGTTTTTATGTTCTCAGTTCAGTTTGTACGTCAGGCCAGTAATTGTCCAGTTCCATATCACTCATCCTAAGAACCCAAGGCTTTGGTCACAGAATGCAGGAACATTCTGAACACTCCTGTTCAGAATCTTAATGCCATGGTTCATGCACAATCTCTGTGAAAGCAGGGAGTCATGATATCAGATTCTATATCTGTATGGTGTATTTCTATAAAATATAAAATTTATATAAGATGCAGGGCAATTTTTGTTCCCACATAAGCAGTTGTATTCCCACCCAATTCCAAGCAGGTTTATTTAAACCCTGCGATTTAATTAAGTAAATTAAATTCATAGAATGAAAATATGAAATAAAAATGTTGATTTATTTTAGCTTTAATTATCAGGAATCTACCCTTGCCATGGGACCAGATAGAATGATGTAAACCATATTCAAATCAATATCAATAGTTATTACGTCCAGATTCAAAGGTTTCCATATCAACTTTGCAGAATGTCTGTCACTTCATTTTAGGATAAGATGGTCATGAATCTGCCCCGTGGCCACCATCGATATTGACCCCATCAAAGCCGAAGACGACTCCTGTTTCCTTTGAACCCGTGGTGAGGAGGATAGGAGCGGCGTGGTTCCTCTCGAGGCTTTCTCGGCCTCAGAGGAACAGCGGCGCACGATCGATACCTTTCTTGCACCTCCTCCAAGAGGACGGATCGTGAGCACAGCGCTGGGAAAGATCTCATGAGCAAAGGAAGCTCATTAAAGTAAGAGCACTTTGTTAATTACTACCCCAATCACAACAAAATGCCACGCAAGTACCTACATGTGTCTTTTACTAATGGCCAGATTAACTCAAGTTTGCCAACTGATTCATCACAACTACCGAAAGCAATTGACAGCAACTCCCAATAACAGTCCAATACATTCCTTAATTTAGCAAATAAAGAAAATATCTACAGGAACTGGGTCTTAAAGACGCAAGCAGTAATGTTGGACAATTAGCGAAGAATACCCATAGAGAAGTATTTCCCAACCTTTTTTCTACCACGGCTCACTTTTCATACCGGAATAATCCCACGCCACAACTCTATCTGTGAAGAATGAGAAGACTATCCTGTTAACCACGAAAAAGCATCACAAAACGTCACAAACATGTAAAACTCTGCTTATATTATGGCCTGTTAATAGTGATGCCAGACTTGATGTAAATGTAAATGATTCGTACTTGCAAACTCGTACAAAGGCAAAAAAGAGCGGGACAGCAAGTTAAACTTAGACTCACAAAGTGAACATAATGTATAATAACTGTAGACTGAATTAAAGGCAAAAAAAGGCCAAGGCATTTGGCTTGATTAATATTGAATGTTTCACTTTCTATGTCCGACTAAATAAATAATTTTGACAGAATTGATTGATTCTTGTTAGAATTCCATTCACAGCACAGAACCGAATCCACTCTTCTAACTCTCGTTCATGGTTCAGGTAAAGGTTCAAGTCCCTCCCTCACTTGTGCGCCACCCTCGTGTGTAACCCCAACTCAATTCCACAAACGAAGAGCGAGAAAGCCAAATAAGGTTTTTACTGAGTGACCGTCACGAGCCGGATGTCTAAAAAGGGACAAACCTTTCACCACTGACTAATATTTCTCTCTCTTGATGCATTTTATGAATTAGTGCAGCTTTGCAATTTTGATCTTGCAAAACAGGAGCTCATTTTGGGCGTTTTTTCCCTAAAGAGGGAATCTGGACTCAAACTTCCTGTTTTGAGAGATTGATACCTCAGCCGCCAACGCGGGTACCGGTGGACTAACATGGCGCCGATCAATATGTTAGATCATGGTCAGTTTGCGCAACGAGCAAATAAAATGTAGCTCATCACGCCTTTAATAAAGATACAGCAAAGCACCCAAACACGTTATTTAAGTGCAAGGCTCGTATCTATGTGCATGTTTGAGGTGATCCATAATCAACAACCTTCGCTGGAAACGAAGTTGTTAGAGAGCCGCGCCGGCTCCTCTTATGTATGTATGGCTTTTTTTACAGGAACTTGTTGATGTTAAATATTTTATCAGGCGTGCTCGGGGTTCGCTCTGGAGAGGGGAAACCAAGGCCTAATTAGGTTCTAACCTTCTGCTCTTAAAATGTGCCGGTTAGACAAAAACACGGATCGAGTATCGGAGATAATTTGAGGGTCAGATATGCCTCCGTTGCAGAGTTCTTCTGTCTCGCTCTCGCGCTCTCGCTCTCTCTCTCGCTCTCGCTCTCGCTCTCGCTCTCGCTCTCTCTCTCTCTCTCTCTCTCTCTCTCTCTCTCTGGTGAGGCTAATGAAAAGGGTACCTCTGAATATTTCCAGCCACACAGACTGTTTGTGATGTGTAAAACCCTAAGGAAGGGTTTTTACAGATTTATTTTCCTTTCCAGGTAACAATCCTGATTCTCCAGCAGAGCATTTGGTTCCCGGGATGTCACCCTCTCTCTGAAGACCATTAGTAGTTTCAGAGTTTTTAGCTTAAAATGCTTCTGGAACAGTAGAGTGCGATCAGTAGAAAAATGTACCCCCCTCTCCAATTATGATTCCGTGCCTATTTTTGTGACGTTATCGCTTCTGTAGCCTGCAAATCCCATCTTCAGCATTTTCTTGCGATGGCGTCGGTCTGAATCTCAATGTGTAAAGAGAGAGAGAGAAGAAAGATGAATCGCTTGTCACCACCCCCTGCGGGGGTGTCAAACAACGCCCAAGGAAGGGGGCATATAAGCATAAAACGGGAACCCGTTTTTTTTGTTTTTTTTTAAACATATGTCATGTTCCATAAAGGTAACCCCTGCTCTTGTTATGTCTGTTGAAAGAAAGGTCTTCGCTCTCTTCGCTATTCATTTGCTGTGTCTCAGGATCACAGCGATAACCCTGGCACCGCTGGGCCACGGGTGGGGAGGCCTTTGAAAAGGGGAGACTACCTATACAGACCAGGACGCAGTGGGGGACAACAGTTGGCCGCTGGCTATCGGCTCATTAGAGGAGAAATAAAAGAAACACTTCAGAATGGATTTGGAGTCGGAGTCGTCTCCGGGGAGGATCGCTGAGCATCGGCGCCGGAGACACGTCTGAGATTACGAATGGAAAACACTGAGAAACACCGCCCTCCACTCCGCCGTCATTGTATCACCTGTTATAGCGTATGTTCACCGTCTTTACTATGAACCCTATGTATTTATAGTGCGTACGTACATACTGTTTTTTTCATATATATTCATGCCTTCAAAAAAGCACATTACTGAGCTTGCATTTGCTTCAGGAAATGCCTGAGGTTTTGCCCTCCGGCGCTTCTTCTTCTTCTTCTTCTTCTTTTCTGCGTCTCTCATTCGTTAACTTCGACACGGGTGAAAGTTTCACAGCCCACAAAGAGGCAAGTTTGGTGGGTTTCTTAATGAGTCATGATGTGAATAGCGTCCTTCTGGCTAGTGGGTTTGACCGTCCATTTGGAGCCAACTAGAGCTATGGCTGGTAATCAGAAATGTCTATGATACGAACACACCACAGCGAAAAATGTCAAGTAACTTTCCCCTGACTTCCAAAAAAACCCAATTACAATCATGTTACAATCAGCTTTTCCATTTGCTGCATTGCTCATAATAAAATGTGATTGTATGAAAATCAATATGTTTTTTTTTTTTAGTTTAGCCCTGTTTTACTGTGTACTCCTCATCGTAGTACATAAGCAGCTTTCATCCTTTTCTCCGGACTGGACGTGCGGCTCCATCTCTCCATCAGGAGTTCAATAGAAGTAACGGGGGACAAATCCATCATCCATGTAGCTTTTCTCCGGGTGCTCCGATTTCCCCACCAAAACCAAAGAGACATTATAGTATATTTTAGGGTCACATTACTACTGTTGCCCTTGAGCAAGACACTGGCCAATAGAACTGGAGTTAGTCCCCAAGTGTCAGGCCAGTTGCTCCGAATGGATAGCACTGGTGCAGGTTTAAGCTACAGTATGCAGGTAAATGTACATGGAAAAATATGTGATTCTTCTTTTAATACCGTACTTCCTGTTCTTCTATTATAATGAAATAAAATATCTTTCCACTTAAAGAACTCGTAGCTCAGTGACGCTCATCTGCAAAGCCGGCAAGATGTAATTTGATCTTTCCATTGCCATTGCATAAGGTAGGAACCAAATTGATTAACCCAAATTAGCCACGCTGATGTCATCTTTAATGCATGACTGTGACTTTCTTATAGGCATCCAGAGAAGGCAACGCAGGTTTAGTTTTTTCTCCCCCCCACTGAATTGTACACTGAATTGAAAGCCTAGAAGTAATATTTCTTCTATCCTTTCACAGGAAACAATTTCCGTCCTTTATTTAAAATTACAGTGGTCTTTTCTCTCGACAATGCAGACAGATCATTTGTGGGGTTTTTTTATTTGTACTTACTTTTCACTGTTCACCGTCAAAACACTGAAATATGCTGATGTCGAAATGGAATTGGAAAAGGGAAAAAAATACTTAAAGGTACAACCATTTTCTACTGAGACTGCAAAGCTTCTAAGTAAAGCGATCCTAATTAGAGGATTTGTTTTGTCTACCAAGATTTCTGAATCATCGTGTTTGCCGCAAAAATAAACTATTTATCTGCAGAATTTCAACAAGCTCCGTTAGTCAGTAGGAAGACAAGCACTTGGCTGTAGAAATGCAATCACCGGACTTTACATGACCATATATATTTTATGTACATAATATATACATAAAATATATTTAATAAAATATAAATAAATATAATAATAATAGTTCTGACAGACAACATGGATTTAGATTGACTGCTTAAATAGGCCGGGAAGCGTGTGGCTTCACCACAATATTTAACCTCATTGTCCCAGTCCACAGTCCCCACATGGCTCAAGACCACCTCTATCATCCCCGTCCTCAAAAACTCATCACCCACATAAATGACTACCGACTCATAGCACTCATTTCCCATTGCCATGAAGTGCTTTGAGAGAAGCACCTCCTCGACCCTGACCCTCAGCATAGGCGCCCCTCAAGACTGTGTTCTGAGGCCCGTCCTCTACTCTCTCTTTACCCACGATTGCCTGCCAATTCACAACTCAAACTCAATAGTAAAGTTCACGGATGACACCCCAGTTTTAGGCTGAATTACCAACAATGACGAGGCAGCCTGCAGGGACGAGATGTGATGTGAGATTCTGCGTCTCACATCATGGTGCACCTCCAACAATCTCATCCTCAAAGTACAGAAAACGAAGGAGCTGATTGTGGAATTCAGGAGGTCCAAAAGCTGCAGCCACTCCCCCATATATATCAACGGGGTTGAAGTGGAGCGTGTCCCCAGCTTCTAATTTCTTGGAGTACACATCAGCGAGGACCTTTCCTGGACATCAAATACCTGCTTCCTTTTGAAGAAGGCCCAACAACGCCTGCAATTCCTGAGGAGGCTGACGAGTGCCCGGCTATCACTAAAAATACTCTCCAACTTCTACTCCTGCACCACTGAGAGCATCCTGACCAGCTGCAT
>NC_137196.1:11763553-11833553 GCF_960531495.2 Zeus faber | reverse complement strand
AAAGCATCCAGGATGACTCACGTTCCACTGATCAAGGGCACAGGTGTTTGTGCTCCTTAAACCAGGTTAGGTGTCTCTGTCTTGGCCTTAGGTACAATCAGTTTCCAAATGGGAACCCTGCCATGAATTCCAGCTTTTTCAACCCGATGACATGTTAAGTAGTTTTTTTTGCGAGTGGATCACAGAGGTAAATGGGCATCTACCCCTGACAGCAAGCTTCAACTTGCAACCACTGAGCCTCTTTGCTGATGGAGTTTGTCCATGTTTGGCATATGCTGATCAACGACAACAACACATGAGCACCCACATCCGTGCATGTGCACATTACATTCTCACGAGAAACTGTGGCCTAATCCCCCCGGCGAGGTGGTAGTGTATTAAAAATAGTGCGGGCCATGTTGGGAGGCCTCGGCCCAGGCTGCCTCCTCCAGTGTTCATGTCGTCTCTGGTGTTGTCGGGGACCACAATCCAATCAGACAGATGGAAGGTTGTTTGAGGAGCAGAGAGAGGCAGCACCCCTTGCCAGTAAATACTGGCAGCGCTTGGATTTAATTATATTCACAGTATGGTAAACAGAATGGTGCCACGGGCCCCAAAACACACCCCTGCTTTGGGCAACCGAAAGCCAGCACTTCTCTCTTAACAGTCCCGCGGAGAAGTTAAATAGAGAATTAGAAACAAACGGAAAATAATTGTTCTTTCCAGCACCATCGCAGCACCGCGTCCCAATCCGTTTTGTAGGGGTTTTGAAGTGGGCCCCCGCCTTTAAGAAGAAGATTCCGCGAAAAAAGACTGCATTGCAACTCCTCTTGAAAGAAAAGTCTGAGGTAGGCCCTCATTTGTAATGTAGTACAGGTCAGTGAATAGCTGGGAGGAAAAACAAATCAAGGATTTTTCAGAGCAGTCTTCTCACACACACAAAGCAGAAAGTGGTGTTTACGGTGGGCTATTTTCCCCGTGCCCCATGCCTCCACACTCCAATAGCGGTGCATACTCATCATGTGCTGTTAGTCTACACTCTGCCCTCACCCCCCGTGCTACTCTGACTCCACTCTGTGGGCTCGGGCCCAGACAAATTACGGTGTCTCCAGGCAGCTCGCTCCTCCACTCCAAACAATTTCTCTCATTTCTCTACACCCGCACCCCAACCCCACCCCCAACCCCACTACCCAATCCCTCCCCATAGTGATGCCTTTCTGCTAATACTATGGCAATCACGGCACTCGTAGCGCTTTTACACCTGCGGGGTCACTAGGGCGCTTCCCATGAAGGTCAGATTATTACATGAGAGCATTGCATGGTCGACAAAACAACCACTCGATCTTCCATGGCACAAAACCCTCTCTAAACGTGATTTTTTTTTTTTTCCTTTACAATTTAAGAAAACCAGCTCCAGCCAACCCCTGCCAAGATCAGCCAAGAGCTGTTCCTGATTAGGAGATAGTACAGCAGAGCCCTTGAAAGCCTAGTTGTCTGGTCTTCCATTGTTTTTCCCATCCCTCCAAGCCCCCCCCCCCCCCGTCTTAAATAAAATGGGATTAATATAAATACATCCAACACCGGACCTCACACCTGTCACCTCGGAGCTGCCAATTTCAAGCCTTGTTCTCCACCGCTAACAAGCTGAATTGTTGGCAGAGCTTTAGCGGACAGGGTTTTGGAAACTTTTCTCTTCTCCATCAAAAAAAAAAAAAAAAAGGTAAAGCTGTGTGAGCCACATATTTGGAAAATACATCAGTGAAATGTCTGGAGCAATGGATGACAGAGGAAAAAATGTTTTTGGCATTAAAATTGGAAATGCTGCGGTGTTCCTTCGCCCCCATTTTAAAGCGCTGTTGTCCGTGTAAACGGAGGAGGTGGAGTGTGTTCACATAGGAAAGTGAAGGGCAGCGTCTACAACCAACAAAATCAACATAGCGGCAGAGAGTGAATGAGCCAGCAGCTTATCAGGACAAACAGACAGCACACTTTTAAAGTGCTTCGCTGTGAATAATTAAAGCTGGTGAATAGATTGCTCCGCTGGCGTGTATCTTCATTAATTTCTGTTGAAGTCATTTGCGCCCTTAGTAGAAAAACGTAGTAATAAGCGGACCCCAGTGGCTGATTGGAGTAGTACTGTAGTTCCCTGCCACCACCTTGCAACAGGGAGCAATAGAGTCACAATGCAAACTGGGCCTGAGAGAATTATACTCTGCAAGGAGTGAATTAATTTTATTTTTCTATGTTGCTCCATTAATCATTGAGTGCTTGATCAGCGGGTCAAATTAATACGCTAATTAGAGTTGAGCATTACATAACCACCATTCTGTAATTATGAGTTTAATAATGGCTGAAATTGCCATGATACCAAAGTATCAGGGTATCGTATGGAGGGAAGAATGGAGTAAAATTTGCCAATATTTACTTATGTTGTCCTCTACACAAGAAAAATGAGACAGAAGTACAATGAAAACATCTACACTTGTTTCAAGTTGTGTCCTATCAATTGATATTATAAGAGTTGACAAAAGGTATTATAAGTATTATAAGATATGACAAAAGGCCCTGAAAATATTATTAAAAAAAAGTCCCTGTGGCTCAACTTGCCCCAGGTTAGGGGTAAGATGAGCTGAGTCAGTGGGTAAGTTGAACCGACTGGGGGTAAATTGATCATCTTACTTTTTAAGTTAAAACCTGAGTATTATTTTAAAAATAATTTACCTCTTTTGAAATAAGTAATTTAATAATACATACCCCTTTTACAAATAGTCATAATTATTTTCTTAAAGCTAACTTTAAACAACATAACATCAACCACATACAGTTTCATATTCATAACCTTTTTTTGTTTTCCATTGGTGGCACAATTTTAAACATTTCTGTTAAATGAGGGTACTCATCTAAATGAAAAGGACAGCCAGCGCAGTTCTGAGCAGCAAAAAAAAAGAAAAATCGTAACAAAATTATGTTAATGAAGAAATAATTCAAATCTGCTGGCTTCCAGTCACATATAATAAAACAAAAGTGTTTGCCAGAAAAAATAACAAGTTATTCCCCACGTAATTTCTCACGTAATTTTGGAAAACGGTTTTGAACTTGTGAGAACAAACCACCAGTTAACGCTTCAAGACCACTACATGATCAAAAATGACTATTCAACGTTCCATTCATCAAGGCTGCAGGGAAACATGAGTTGCACCCTCATCCTAACCCTTGCAGTTCCTCCAACTTTTTGAGGTTGAGGTAGCTTCTTCAGCGCATCACTCCGTGGAAAAGATCCCTCATCATTTTCCTTGAAGGCAAAGGTGGGTTTCTCATTGCCTGTGCTTCCCCACATTACTCTAACACATCCTGTATTCCATGGGTTGCCCTCAAGGCTCTCAACCAAGCCAATGTAATGGTAGCTTACTACAGTAGGAAAAGGTCTGAGGTGTATGGTTCAGTTGTCTCATCCTCGGAGCGCTCCTACTCAAGTGTCATCAAACGGGATGGGAACATCACTCTCCTCAGAGCTGCTGCACACTGTGATTTTCTTCTTAAAGGGGACCTATTATGAAAAACTCACTTTTTCACTGCTTGTACACATACATTTGAGGGGGCCTCACATTTGGACTGGCCTTTAACACACAAACTGTGAACTAAGACAACCCATTCAGTTTTTTGTGAGCTGCCTATGTCAGAAAACATGTCCTGAAACCAGCCGCTCAGCTTTGCAGCCCTTAACTACGTCATTAAGAGCTTTGGTAGAATTGGAACCGCCCTCCATCTGCGAGTCACTCCACCCACGGCTGCAACGCCACCGGACCGGACCGGACAAGCATCGAAGCTGAGAGCTAAGTATAGGAACTGTTCTGTTGGCTGCAGAGACCAGCACAAATCTTTTAAAGAAAGAGGAATTAATGCCAACTGTCCGTGACTGCAGACAATGGAAATGTAAATATTGCTGTGTGTTTCTTTCTGGTAGTGCGTGTGCGTGCGTGCACGTGTGTGTCTCCACGGTAGGTTGCCTGTACTTAAGGCTTTGGCGTGCGTTCTGCTCTGCATTTCGGCCAACAAAGAGGTAGATGTATTTATTTCATTTCATTTTCCAAGTTTTCCGTAATTGAATGAGACAAAAAAAAAAAACCCAAGCCCCGCCGTATCCCGTGCTGTTCCAAGTTCCAAGTGAAACACGAGTGAAGATTCAGAAACTGGATTGCTTGTTTCTCGCCTCAAATTTGTCAGAAACAGATTTTAGTGTACTGATATGGTGAAACCAGTGAAGGTTTTCAGACTAAAAACGGAGCGAGAGTAAAGCTCAAACCCCATTGGCTCACAGAACTAGGGGCCTGTCTGCTCATTTACATAAAAAGCAGCACACCCAGAAGCAGCCCGTTTTGGAACAAGATGGTATAGAGGCATGTTAGAATGGCTTGAATGCATTATCTGTGATATCTAAACATCAAAAACATGTTTTGGGGACCTCAGACACCTATATTTACTTGTGTAAAAAGTAGCATAATAGGTTCCCTTTAAGCTTTCCTTTTTCTTTTGATGTTACTTTCCTTTTTGTCCTGTTTATTTTTTCGCTTTTGTATAGGCAAAATCTTATTTTTTCATGTGCTCTTTCAATTGCCTGCTTTTCAGGCGTACCAGTCTGTATTCTTGTCTTCACACGCCTTTGCTTTGTTTGCGCCCTGGGCTGCTGACTTTTGGGTTAAGGGTAGAATTTCAGTAGAAGACACACATCCAGGGTGGCTGGGGTGCGAATCTGTGCCACTTGGAGAAGCACATGCATGTGAAGGCAGCTCAGCAGAGATGGAAGTTGAAACCATGGGTCGATCATCTGCAGCAGCAGTCTGCAGCATAGCACTTGGCCTGTCTGACACCATGGATAGCTCAAGCTCGGCATCAGAGAAAATATCTCTGCTGTAAGGGAAAATCCCTGTGGACCTAAATCCAGAAGAGGTAATCTGTCATGTCATTGCTGACATGAAAACCTCATTCATCCAGGGATTTGGTATGCTGGCTCTTTTTCCTCGGTTACATCTCAAACCATCAAGAGCTCTGTTTTAATATGTTTGAAATGGACCATAAACACGCTTGTCCACAGGTTACAGGTGATGGGACATGTGGGGTGAAATTATGAGCATAACAATACCCTTTGTTTTTGCTATATCCATTGCCCTCAGTGAAATTTGGGCCTCGTTATCAAGAATTAGCAGCATGGGATGGTCAGAGGAGCAGTTGGTGTGCTGAACCAGATGTTCAAGCAACACAGCAAAGGTGTCTTCATTGATCCAGCCAGATGTGGTGGAGGTACCAATTGACCCTGGAGGTGCTCCTGTAATGAAATGGTCTTTGTATCTAACCTCTGGGAAGATTAATATGGGAGGGACTGAATTCCCAGTAGCACTGACTGCACAGACCATAGTCACAGGCTCTCCTCTTTCAGCAGATGTGATGGCACCCACTTGCTTCTCTCCTTTTTATGACACTACCTGCTTTGGTGTCTGCACTGTTGTGACAACTGTTTCGTCAACATTCTAAATCATGTTTGCGGGGGATTTATGCCTTTAAAACAAAGACAAGACCAAAGAGCCACGATGAGAATCAGAATAGTTAAACCTTACAATTAATTCAGAAAGTATTTGCAACTAAACAGCCGTGAATAGATTTCTTGGTAAATGTAGCTGATAGGTAAACACATGTGCCAGTCTGTTGTAAATTTACTTAACTGTTGTATATAGTTGTTTTTAATAGATATTAATGTAGTCAAATATATTACTCTGTCACCTGTCCATCACTTTAGTCAGAATGTCAAAGAACTCCCCGACTGTAGTTTTATTGAAGGCTGTAGCTCTTCCCAAAGATGTCGCTTCAGGCGTATGGCAGGAGAGATGGTGGCGCACCATAAAATTCTTGAACCAATCTTGACCTAAAATAATGTAATTCATTCTGTCAAGATACTGTATTTAACTACACAAGATAAGTTAGCCTTTGCTGACCTGCTGAATCATGTAATTTCCTGCACACCCTACCTGCTAAACTCTCTTTCCAGTTGCCGGGGACACAAATGTTATTACTTTCTGCCAATTCTAATGCCAGCTGAGAACGCACAGCATTGCTTTGGAGTAAGGCCATGGAACTGGTCAGCCAGCTTTTTGATGAGGTCTGCAAGGTCCTTTATACCTCCTCTGTGAAGACCCTCTTTGCTTCCGCTACTCCACTGTACCCTAGTGTTTTCACTTCCTCTGCCTCCTTCTTTTTTTATGTACCGCCGCATGGCTGACCTGTCAATATTTCTGTCTTTTGCCACTGATCCGATGGATTTTCCAGCCTTCACATCAATGGCTGCTCTCTCCATCACTTTCAAGGGGTGAGCCCAAGTTGGTTCTTCTCTTGTAGGTTCTTGGCATGACAGCTTTTCTACAATGTTTAACCAACTCACGGTTACTGTATTGAAATACCATTTTAACTTCTGAGACCTCAGTGCCTTATGGTGGGGTAAGTTGAACCACTGGTGCATTTTGCCCCATAGCCACCATTTTGGAAGAAGAAATACTGCCTAGTTTAGCAATTCAGGCTAATCCATACCCGAATGATACACATGGTTTTTATACGTCGGTAAATCACCAATATGTATAATACACATTTTTAGATCTGGATGAATTTGCTTTGACATAAGTCATTATACATTAAACACATTGCACTGCTGCCTCACAGTAACAAGGTCCTGGGTTCAATTCCCGCCTGGGGTGCTGTTGGCACCATGCTCCGGGGGGTTATCTCCCAAATAGGAGCCCTTCTGTGTGGAGTTTGCATGTTTTCCCCGTGCTCACATGGGGTTTCCTCCACCTAATGTCAGTTTTTTGGGCGGGGAATGAATACTTACCATTTCTCCCATGTGCTTCTCTCCATCACAGCCAAATAGAAATGATGCACTTCCTGAATTTATGGTCACATGACAAAGGTTGTGCACAGTTGCCTAGAAACAGGGGGCAGGTCAACTTACCAACTGGCTCATCTTACGCCACTCTCCCTAGAGCTGAGAGAGCAAGACCAAAATGCTGCTATAAACATGTATAAAGGTAAGCAATGTCAACCATCTTGCACAGAACTGTAACCATTCATAATGCCTTGCATCGTATGGAAAATTGTGTATCTTCACCTCTTTATTCACATAAAATGATATGAAACAACTCAGTAATAAGGTCAGTATTTACATATTATCTATTCAAGTCCTAAAGGACCTGACGTTTCTATTGATTGTTGTTACAATATCTTCAGCCGACGGCTGAGCAATACGGCAATCACGGTTTCCAAAGAAACTGGTTGCAATTGCTCCATCGATTCTATCCTACTGGATCAATTTACAAGATTCAGGTGCCGGCCACTCGGGTTGAATCCCTATGATCAAAAGATAAGGTTTAGTTTAAAGGTTTTAACATTTTCAACATTAGGTAGTAGTTATAGTAGACAGTAGAGAGTCAATAGTAGACATTTGACACCTAATTATACAGGAGTTCAAGCTTATTTAACCTCTATATCCTCCATTCTGAATCCCTTTTGTCCAGTTGTACATTTGTGCAAAAGTCATAGTTTGAGAGGGGAAACAAAGTACGTTTTGAGTGGAGGCACAGTAACTACACATTATTTTATAAAATAATATATTTACCATTTTGCATCCAATGACTGTGTTTTTCTACAGTTAATGTTGTATATCGGAAGCACACATATACACACATGAAACACGAGAGTGACTGAAAATGATTGATTTTAACCACTAGCTATTGGACAGAACGGGAAAAAACAGCTTTACTCAGAAATTGAGAGTATCAGAGTCATTTTTACTGCCAAAAAAAAACCCCTTTCATTGCTGTTTGGAAGTAGCCATTTTTACCAGCACAAAGCAGCAAAAGTCCGTTTATTTATGCCAACTTGACCCCTGATTTTAGAAATGGCAGTAACCCACAAGGAAAATTGAAAAGGTCTCCACAATATCATGCTCACTTTTCTACACATTCTCCACTGAATGACTTCCACTCCAAAACAGTTCTGACTAAACTTTGTTGACAGCAAATTTACGACTAGAAGTCATTCGTTTGACATTTTCAATGAGGCCTTAAAAGCTAAAACGGAAATGGCTCTAGAAGGGCTGTGTGTATTCATCAGCACTATGGCCGGCTGTCACTGTCTGTTTTTTTTTAATGTGCTTTATAAATAAATTAACTTGACTTGCCTGGTGTATGTATTCCCTTACAGTTATTCTCTCACAGTTATTAGACCGCAGCTCGAGATTCTTAAGCCCGCGCCGAGAAAAAATATCCAGAGATGGAACAGAGACAGGCACTGTAAATTTGTAGGACATTGCCCGAAATAAAACAATTAATTACTCATAAATAAGAAGTTTTTTCCACGGAAATTCATTAAGCATGATGTTGATAGATTTTGCCAATAACAACTGCAGTCGGTAATTAATCTCAAAAGTGATACATTCGAGCGTAGGAAAGATTAAACGCTGAGTGACGGACCAACACAGAGAAAGGATTATAATCCAAACTGTCTGGAAAATAATATCTCTTTCAGGTTTCTATGGTAACAAAAGGCAACATTTCCAGAAAGCATTAAATTTATGAAATGACCCACTTAGCATTAAAAAAAAACGCTTTTAAAAAACGCTACCTTGCTGCCCTCAACCATTAAAAGCCTAGCCTTGACAAATGTTTCAGACACATGGTTTAAAATGGTTTACTGTGCTGTGTATTCTTCTAAAGGTGAGAGTCGTGATATTTCAGTCAGTACATTGCATTATGAGGCTTTTCATCCCCCCCGCAGAGTATCGACTTTTTTTTTTTTTTTTTTTTTTTTAGCGTTTGGTGTTTTATTCAGATATGAAAATCCAATAATCCTCAGGTAAGACCGTTTGGACTAAACATAATCAATTGTTAAAATGCACGGTTTAATTTCCTGCTTTGCAAAACATTTAATTCTGTGTCTTATTTGGCCGGGCGGTTTCATGTGTCCTCTGGCATTTGGCTGGGGCTCCGCTCACCGAATGCCAACATTTCAATGTTATTTTTCAATTGTGGAAAGTCTCCCACTGATCAGGAAGGTGACTGTCCAACCTGCCTGTGAATCATTTGTGTGTGTGAGTGTGTGTGTGTGTGTGTGTGTGCGTGTGTGTGTGTGCGTGTGTGTGTGTGTGTGTGTGTGTGTGTGTGCGTGTGCGTGTGCGTGTGTGTGTGTGTGTGTTTGGTGTCCATGGAGCGTGTATGTCAGGCCAGATAGCAAACAGGATAAAAAAAGAAAACCCAGACTGAACATCATCGAATCAGAGCTCGAAGGAAATGAACTCAGTGACACCGGTGTTGCGGTAGTTGTTGTTGTTGTTGTTGTACTGTCGTTTGTTTGTTGTTTACTCACAACATCAGTCATCGTGCATTGTGGAGCGGTTTCTGCAGGAAAACGCGTGCATAAATGTGCACGTCCCCTTTGCTCTCCAATTCAGTGAGACCGTTTAAGACAGAATTCTATAATCCAAAAAAAGAACAAAAAACACTAATCGTCCTCCTGATGCTCCTCCGCCTGTTTCGTTGTAGAATCCTCCAAAGACAAACATGTCAAACGCAGTTGAAGGATAATCAATAGCTGGTAAGGATTTTCATTCAAATAAAATGAAAAGATCAGTTGTCCCGTCGTATCGTGAAGAAGAAACAAAAATAAAGTGTTAAAAAAAGAAAGAACAGAAATATCGGAGAAAAAAAAAGGGTGACAGGGATCGTTTTATTCTTATTTCAAACATGAATTAACTTTAGAACTTTAGAGCAATATATATATACTACCACTTGACACTTTACATGTTTATGACATGAAATTGCATGTTTCTTCAATAAAAATTATATTAAATGACATAATATATTGCATGTTTATTGTAGACAATTAGATGATTATTACACGCAATTACATGTTCTGTACATGTTTCTTCTTCAGTTGCATTTGCTCCGTGTCTTGAACCGACTAAAACAACTTTCGCCAAAAGTGACACTGAGAGGTTAAAGTTTCCTACGTCACTGAGTTGGTCTCTCAACCCAAGGGGGAGTTCCCCGATGTGGTAACCCCCCCCCCCCCCCCCCCCCCCCTTTGCCGCTGTTCATAATAACCTTTTTTACACGTGCAAAATAATGACGCTGTTTAGTTTCGGTGTCACGGTTCGGGTATCAGAAGGTCATCTCTCTGATTTTTATCTCTCATTTAATTTGTAATATATATACAAAGCTGCACGTTCTTGTTGGGTTTCTTTTTCGCGGGGGGTGGGGTTATCTGCGATGGAGCAGTCGATATGGCGTTGACTCTTTTCATTACTCTTTACCGACGCACTCTTCCCCACACTCTTTAACCAGTCTGCAAACACAGGGACCGGGAGCTAATCGCATCATCGCCGTCGTTCACATTACGCCGCGTGTTTGCGCTGGCTGGGATTACGCCGTTATCTCCTATAGCTGCTAGAGGAGGATAGCTCTGCCCCGAGTAAACAAAGCTAGCACACACAAATGCACGCTTCCAGGTCAGTAAACAGATAATCACGGGGGGACGGGGACGGGGACGGGACGGGGGACCATGCTCTCTCATGCACAGCCATGTAGAGTCACATAGTCATATACTGTACAACCATGGGTGCAAAAGCAATCTTGCGTCTCTAAGATAAGCGGCCGTGGACTTACGGCTTTGATAACCAATACAGAATAGATAAATAATAATATAGAGGACTGCGCCCGTGGTCGTAGGGGGTGTCACTATTCCGATTATGAAATCGAAAATCGATCTAAATGAGAGTTCGATTTCAACCTTCGAAATCGCAAGCAGGTTGGCAATCCTGCCCCTATCCTCTGCACCGCGTCCCTCAACGCGCCCAGCCCGAAATTGGACTGTAATTCGAATATTACCAAAAAAAAAAAATAACTTCCATATGGGTTCATCCAGTTGGTTGCACAGTGAACGTCCATTCGAGAGAAACATTCCCGGTTGCGTTGTGCGGAGTCCGTGTCGGCGGAGAGGCACCGGCGCAGTCAGTGCACTGGCGTTTGACTGTGTGTGCAGGGGAGTTCCTTTGACCAGAATTAGTAACTTATTGTTCATCATTCAAATGTAGAGTTTTGCTAAAGGCTTTAACTATTCAAATTAAAGTTATTTATTGAGAGACAAGTGTTTTTCATTACAAATCGATAGATTGACTTCGATAGTTAGATATAGTTCGATTAGTTCGATAGTAAGACTTAATAATAATAATAATAACAAAACTTTATTTGTTTAGCACATTTCATACAAGGATTGCAGCGCAAAGTGCTTCACATCAGTAGTTTAAAAACAATAGGCAAGTGGCAAGTGCAGTTATTATGGAAGACAGTTAGAAATATAAAAAGTATAAAAACAATAAAAACAAGAAGGGCAATAATCGTATCCAATCCTGGTGTTGATAGGTTACTTTGGGTTATCATAATCTAGTTGCACAACAGACATGAACATACTAATTTATCGTATTAGATCCTAGTGCTCTAATAGGTTACTTTTGGTTATCATGATCTGGTTTCATACATACACAAACAAATTTATTTGCATCATATCAGAGCCTAGTGCTTTGATAGGTTACTTCATTTACCATGATTTTCATTACACAACATACAGGAGGAGTCAGGGGAGAAAGAATAATGATTAAGAAAATAAATGTAAAGTTTGGTAGTATTAAAAGTATTAAAAGTGCACATCGGAGTGTCAGATCATAGTGCAAGGATGGGGTGGTTAGTGAAATGCTTTGGTGAAGAGATGTGTTTTAAGCTGCCTTTTGAATATATCCAATGTGTTTGCTTCTCTGATATTCCTGGGTAGTGTATTCCATAGTTTTGGGGCATATTTAACAAAGGCTGCATCACCAATCAATTTTTTACTGCTTCTATTGATCTCTAATAGCCCAGAGTCGGATGAGCGGAGTGTTCTGGCTGGTGTGTAATTTGTTAGTGAGTTTGCAATGTAGCGAGGTCCTTGTACTTGATATACATTGGCGTAGCTTTTGTCATGGCCTTGCTGTGCAGTCGAGGGGGTTTTGTCCACTTGCACAATTTCCTTTTTTTTTTACCTATAGAGTGTGTAATGTTGATACAGAGATATAGAGATGTAGAGATGTAGAGATATAGATAGATAGATAGATAGATAGATAGATAGATAGATAGATAGATAGATAGATAGATAGATAGATAGATAGATAGATAGATAGATAGATAGATAGATAGATAGATAGATAGATAGATAGATAGATAGATAGATAATTTATCCATCTATCTATCTATCTGTGGTCTCTATTATGTGGTCCCTATAATACTTTCATTAGATTTTTGTACATATGGTAAAAAGTTGTTCTCCTTTAGTAATTGCTTACACTCGTTTTCACTACTATTAAGGGTTAAGGGTTGTGCAAACTTCAAGGGCTGGGATTTTTTGCGAAGGGGAGTCGAGCGGATTTCAGATTTTACACAATTAACACGCCTGTAGACAGAGTAGGTGCTTTTATTTTGTGAGTTTTCTCCGCAAGTTCTGCGGTTTGCACCAAGCGCTAATATGATAATGCATGTTTTGACAGTTGTTCACCTTGGACTGCAAGACAGGCTTGCAGGGCTTTTTCACAGAGCTGTATTATCACCTCCGCTGTAGGTATTATCACCATCATAAAGCTCCCCCACAAAGGACGCACAGTGCCGCGCTATACACCTGAAAGGGGAAAATTGCCGGCTGCGCCGCACTCCCTTGTAATGACTTTATTCAGCTGTCCAGCGAGCGCCCTCCCAGGCTCCCAGACAATGGCTGCCGCGGCCCGCAGCCTCATTCAATCGGGACGATGGTTCACCGCTGAGAACGCAGCGAGGCAGCCACAGCAGCTCAAACCCTATAGGAGGCTTGGTCTTAAACCACCAAACCGCTCCATCGACGTCTTTTCTCAAATCATAAAATGCACATAAGCTCAAACCTCAGCTTTCGACAGAATGTGTTTTTTGTTTTTTGTGATACTTCTATTCAGTGAGTGAGAGGAGCCACCTTCGTCAGTTACAGTTTGCAATCAAAGGTCCATTAACCATGGCAACCAGTGTTAAAGGAAGCAGATAAACATATACAAACTAGGGTCCATGAATGGAAAGTGAACTGAAAATAACGACCCTGAACTAGGAAGTTTTGAGGTGGAGGACGGGTCTCTTCCACCCTCACCTGTATAAAGACTGACTGAATAGATTTGTTGAGATATATATTTGTCGCAAAGAGGCAGAATGTGTGAAAATGGTTTTACCACAGTATGTCTCATTTTGCCTGTACCATTTGAAGAATAGCTATAATTCTTTGGGTGACTGAATCGGTTATATGTAAAGAATGTATAAATACATGAACGAATGAATAAAATAAGCCAGTGAGTCATTTTAGACGCATATTTTAGGGGCCATGAAAACGCCTAATGGATATCTATCTCATAGAGCCTATAGGGAGGAAATGCTGCCCAGGCTATCATTTTGGTATTAGAATTAATATAATGGCAGTAAGACCGCATCCCTTTTCCCAGTGCTCCGAAATCGCTAAGAATAGAAACATGAGGAGACATTTGCGATAGAACGATGAATATTCTGCACTTGCGATTAGTCTCTGTAATTGGAGCCACAAAACAGTGGTATTGTGAGCGTATCGTAAATAAGAACAACCCGGTTATCAGACCTTTTTGACCATGACCCGCGTGTCGGCAGAAACCATCCACACCGACAAATGTGTGCGAATTGAAAATGACCAATTCATGCTCCGATATTCACCCAGGGCACCACTGTTTACGCATGCCCTTGCAATAACAAAAAAACCCTCTCCCTTGACTTTTTTTTTAATTGACTTTCAGTGCCCAAGCATGTAGGCCATGACAATGCTTGCCATTTTTGTAACGGAGAGAGAGGGAGAGGGGGGCACTTGGCTTTTTCAATAAAGCTCTGGTGATGCGTTTTGTAATGCATTCGTTATACTTCACAGTAAAAACCCATTCTGTTCTTTTGCCAGCCAGTGCACCTCTCCCCCAAATTGCCTTTTCTCCGACTGCCATTCGTTATACTTTCCCCTTCGCTGCGCAGACATCATTTATTTATTTTATGAAACGACACCAGTGTCAAAACAAAGCAACCCCACTCCTTTACCCCACTGACTATCTGACAGGTAGGATGGAGCCAGGATGGGCGGATTAATACGGGGATAGACAAGTGGGTTGAGGGATTAGTTGTTATTAATAAAAATAAAAATAAGAATAATAATGATTAGAATACTACTACTGCTACAAATAATAATAATAATAATAATAATAATAATAATAATAATAATAATAATAATAATAATAATAATAATAATAATAATATTGTACTTAACTCAAAGTGCTAAATACTTGAATATATTAACATTTACATGAGATTGAATACCATATCTATAATACATTGATTATTGAATAGATATAGGCCTTTACTGTCAACATTGAAGTTGAATTGTAAAAAAAACATTGGAAAATGCATTCATTAGATATTTTTACTTAATAATAAATGTGTGCTGATACAGGCACACACTATCAGCACATAGACAAGTGATACCATGAAGAGTGGGTGTATTACAAAATAAAGAAATAACTAGGATTGTTTGTTTGTTTGTTTGATGTTTTTATGATCTCTAATAATTATTGCAATATGATCGCAACGTTCCCTATGACCATATAGTTCTCGAGGCCCATGTTGTATTGTGAAAAGATCCAGAAAGTCTTTGTTTGTGCTTCCTCAAGTCGAGGAGCATTGTCTCCTTGACAAACACAAAGGTCGGTGTTCTAATACCTTGCAAGGTGCCTTGGATCCAGCCTCCCCGATGGGCGGACCACCACCAGTGGACACAATAGGTGATCGACATTTAAGATAGTTCACAACGCTTCAATCACTTAAGAACAAATGAAGCCCTGAAGGGCAGAAGAGCCCCGTCTGAGCCACGGCAGCGTGAGCCGCAGATGTTTTGAATCATCCTTCTCAATTTATAGGGTGTAATGTGGGCTCCCATGTAAAGACCTTCAAGAACAAGAACGGATGACAGCATAATGAAGAACAGACAGATGTGTAGGCAGATGGACAGAGGAATGGACAGATTAACGGGGAAGATGGAAGAAATTAACAGCGCCCCCCCCCCCCCCCTTTTTGTTGCGTAGAAGTCAAGTGTTTTCGGTTCATAAATGAGGCTGTAGCAGAGGAGACAGTGAAGTGGGGGGGGGGGAAGAAGTGGTCCCGAGTTAGTGATTCCCCATTATGTGAAACTCAATTTTCCCTCCTGCCTCTCTTTTATCTGGTGCCATTATGGAGAGTGTGTTTGTCTGGTGGCAGGGAAATAGGGCTGCTTTGTTTAGACTAGTGTCAGCTATAATGAAAAAGCACCATCAACTCAGAATGGGGCCCTGTGCAATGCCTGTTGCCACACTCAGCAGATAATAACTATTGATTGCTATCCAGAGACAAGGAGAGCGAGTGTGGGAGCGCGAGACCAGAGACACATAGACAGAAGGGGGGGGGGGGGGCGGAGGGGGTGGGCTGAGGGGTACCAAACCTTCAAGTTTTTCCTCTCCTATTACTAGTTAGCATTTAGCACCGAAGTTAAATGGTAAAGAAAGTAAAAGATAGTCATCGAAGACGTTCAAATTGTTGCTGCAGTGTCCACATGACCCATCCCTTCAGCCAAGCCTGTGTGAGGTTCAATAATATGCGGAACACGAAAAAACAATTCTTCAAGCTAGGGGTGTCGCAAAGTAAAAAAAATAAATAAGTCGCTTAATCGCGATAAACTTAGACCTTGGCCAAAAGCTGTTTCTCCGCCTCAAATCATCGAAACAACTGAAAAAGACTTTCCATCCATCATCCAAAGTCGGCGCAAGAAATTTGCCCAATCTGCTAAAAAACAAGGCATTATCACTATTAAGAACTTGAATTGAATTCCAATGGAGGGATGCATGTTTCATTTGACATGAAGCGCCTGATATTGATTTCCACGGCAATCAAAAATTCAACTCGATGACTAATATGTGCAATATCTTTGCAGACACACATTTGCACGATATGCGTGATCTTGGGCATCCAGGATTATTACATTTGATGATTAACATTAGATTTGATGACCAAAATTAGATCAAGTCAAAATTGATACCAAGTAAAAATTGATTTTTATTCTTTTAATGCTTTTATTGTTCTACTTTGTCTTTATACTATTGAAACATTTCACCGCAATCTGAGAGAGATTAACTGGACTTAAATAATATTTGTGCCAATATCATAAGAAACACCATGGTAATTACACAAGATCCTAGCTCATGATCTAGAGAGTTAAGGGTAAGATAGAGGTAAGAAATTGTACATAGAAGAGATAGGTGTGATTCTAGGAAGTATGTAGAGGAGAAAGAAACATTAATTAGGAAGAAAGAAAATGGTATCACATTGGTTTATTTTGTGCATTACAGCTGTCATGACAGTAAAATCCTCCATTGAAATAGGAAAATAGTTTGTGATGTTTAATGGTCTCAACTGATGACCCCATATCTGAAAATGAGTAAAATATTTACCTTTTTTTATTGAATGCATTTTGTATATCTATTTTTATTCGTTTATTCTTACCCGGTTTTTAATTTATTTCATTCTTTTAATTATTTTATTCTTCTTCTTTGTAAATGCATTTTCCTTTGCTTTTATTGTGGCTTTATGATGACCTTATTTTAATGTAAAGCACTTTGAGTTGCCTGTTGTGTATGAAAAGTGTTATACAAATAAAGGTTATAATTATTATTATTGTTATTAGTGTCATTATTATTATTATTATTATTATTATTATTATTGTTATTATTATTATTATTAATAATAATAATAATAATAAGAATAATAATAATAAGAATAATAATAATAATAATAATAAACACTTTCTAGTCTGAGACGAGATCAAGGCTCTCAAAATGCAGACTAGAGACATTAGTCTGGACTTAGGAACTACAAAACTCCTGTGTAAAAAAAAATCTTGAGAGATTTGTAGAGCTTGCAACCAAATTTGCAAACCCTCTATCTCATATTGGGCTATCAGACCCATTGTCTTAGATTTTGGCTACCAATATCAATGGGACTCCTGAATTGTCACTACCATTATTTTCATAAACTCAAACCTGTACACAAAACTAAACTTTGTCAACTCTGTCCCTCAAGAATGTCCCATTTAACTGGCTACAGCTTGAGATGATGGTGGCTCTGAATGGCTGACATTTGTTTGTTTTTTCAATTGAAATTTCAAGTACAGTGACCAGACATCCCGGTGTGTCCCGGTCCCGGATTGTCCCGGTCTCAAGCTGTGTATCCTGAGTCCTGACAGATATTTGTAAAACACAGTAATGTCCCCATTTTTAACATTCACATTCAAATTGTCCTGGTTTTCAGCACAATTAAAACAATAATAATATCATATGTGTTTTCAGAACTTACATATATTGTAAGGCAAGCAGAAAAGAGCGTGCACGAAGGTCCCACCTGAGAAGTGGGCGTCATCGTGTGTGTGCGTGTGTGTTAGGGATGTAGTGGTACATGGTGTGTTATTGAACCGTTTGGTACATCCCCCACAGTTCAAAACACACGTGAACCGCGGTACAGGTACTCCTCACTTAACGACGAGTTCTGTTCCTGGGACCAGGTCGTTCAGCGAATTGGTTGATGAGCGAAGACCAGTGTCATTTCACGGTAAGGGGGCGTGGCCATTGTGAACGCTAGTGTAGTGAATAGTGACAGACTGAATAGTGAGACTGACTGAGAACGGTGATGAGATGAGATGAGTATACAGTGTTTATAGTGTATAAAGCGTATATAGTATATAAATAAAGTGTATATTGTGTATATACAGTATATATGTGTATATACTGTATATATATATGTGTGTGTGTGTATATCTAGGTATATGTATATATATAGTATACTGTATATATATAAAGTCTATATGTAATATATATAATATATATTATGTATATATTATATATACATTATATATATATATATTTATATATATATATATATATATATACATATATAATGTATATAGTATATATAGTGTATATAGTGTATATTGTATGTAGTGTATATGCAGTGTACATAGTATATATATAGTATATATAGTGTATAAAGTATCTATATAGTATATATATTGTATATTATATATATAGTATATATAATGTACATAGTATATATAGTGTATGGAGTGGTACCTCGACTTATGGCTGCATGTACTTACTACTAATCCAAGATACGAGTAGCCATACTCGTATCTCACCACTTGCGACCAACTGCTCCAAGATACGACCATGGAAATTTGCAGTTGGCGCCTTGGCGGCCAGTCAGCAGCCAGTCAGCAGCCAGTCAGCAGTCAGTCAGCAGCCAGTCAGCAGCCAGTCAGCAGCCAGTCAGCAGTCAGTCAGCAGCCAGTCAGCAGCCAGTCAGCAGTCAGTCAGCAGCCAGTCAGCAGCCAGTCAGCAGTCAGTCAGCGGCCAGTCAGCAGTCAGTCAGCAGCCAGTCAGCAGCCAGTCAGCAGTCAGTCAGCGGGCGACCTACATCGTGTGTGCACGTGGTTCGTGGCTTATCGATTTTTTTTCCATATTTACTGTGTTTGTGCTGTGTATTTTGTTTATTTTCACCCTTAATGATTTCAGAATTTATATGGGAAAAATTGCTTCGACATACGACTGTTTTAACATACGACCGTTCTTATAGAACGAATTACAGTCGTAAGTCGACGTACCACTGTATAGTATATATAGAGTATATAGTATATAAAGGGTGATGTGCGATGAGATGCTTGACGCTGAGACGCCGTGGTATTGTGCACAGCGTACAATACAGACTGGTCAGAGAGCTGGTGGTAAGCCCTAGGGGTCGTTAAGTGAGGACTACCTGTATTACGCCTCCTATTGAAGCCACTGTTGCAGCTTCACCGGCCACATCCGTCGTGCGGGGTCCGAGCGCAGCCGCGAAGCATTTTTATTTTTGGATGTGAGGCCTATTTTTATTCAACCGCGCGCAGCTACGCAGCCTTTTCCATGGAAGCACAAGATAAAACGACAAATAAATGTTTTCGCAAAGAGTGCAACCAATCAAGGTGTACAGTCGGATACCGGACCATGAGCCCACTGTACTTCCTAGTTCCTAGCGTTCCTATAGGTGACTCTGATGCGCGTACCCGTGCCTCATCCTTTCATTGTTGAATGAAACGAGAGAAGCATCGTGCATAACAAGGGGTCGCTCATGAACCCCGGTTTGTTTGTTTTTTTAAATGTGGTCACCCTAATTTCAGGGGCAGCCAAACGGAGAGCTATTTTTCACATAGGTGGAGTGAATAAACAATCGTCCTTAAGTCACACCAGGGGGGTTAACTTTCTCTTAATTAAAGAAACAAACAAATCAAATGCGTCAGATAACTGTGCGGTGGAAAAAAGACAGAGGGGACAAGCTAGCAGTGTATCCTCACATCAACCATCTCCACCACCACCACCAGGAATAAAACTGTGGGTTTAATTGAATTATGCTTATCTGAAACACATAGCGTCGTTCCAATAATAAAATAAACAGAACAGAAAACGTGCACTAATTACAAACTATGACAGAAATTTCTGTGTGCGTGCGTGTGTGTGTGTGTGTGTGTGTGTGAAAGTCAGAGAGAGAGAGAGAGAGAGAGAGAGAGAGAGAGAGAGAGAGATCTGCAAGCCTGCATTTGTACAATAAAGATGGTGAAAAACAAACAAACAAAAAAATTCTAGGTCTCGAAAGATTTTTGTCAGTCGCGCCGACAGGCAGGCGCAATTATTCTGTGATTAAATGGGCTGCCGACTAAAGATTTTATGTCCCCTGTGGAGCTCTAACCTCTTTGCACTACTGTGATTCCTAAAACCATAACAGAGTGTGGTAGCCTAAAGTAAACCCACAAGGAGAGGGTGCGTTGCTGTAATGGTGTATCACCTTATAACTGCAACTTTTTTTTTTATTCATCACCTTCATTGGCAGTAGACAGTATAAGCTTCTAACAAATCAGAAAGTTGCCAAATTGGTCAGTCGATCCATTTTACAAATACTGTCATCAGGAGAATCTGAAAAGTTGAATTATCGGCTTCATTGTTGAAGGCAGAACTTGTTAAATCTGGCAACCAAACTTGGATCTCAGGATAACCGGAGGCGCCACATCGGTGGAGTACGCCACCCCTGCCACCACCATTGCACCTAATTTACAGCTGCTCTTTGGGGTGTGAGGGAAAATGCAGATGATCAATGCTCATGAAAGATATTGCTTTACAACCCAGTGATGTCCAAATGCTAAAGGGGCATGTGTTTTGTTTGCTGTCTGCTCCCGACTCCTCTTTATCAGGAGATCTTACATTACCGCCCACAAATGGCACAACTGTTTAAGCCGTTATCTCTTTTTTTGTAGCTCGTAAAAGGACCATTTGTGTAAACACTCAATGTATGTTTTCTTTTTATGATAGTGTTTGATGTCCTTCTTTGTTTAAAAAAAAAAAGCATGCATACATTTTTAACGTATAACACATCTCTTAGTACTTAAAAAAGCGCTACATGTAATACATTTCTCTTTATTCTTCTTAATGATATTGTTGTTATACTGCAGCTAACCAATAATAAATGAAATACTTTTTACCATTAATGCGACTTGTGGTGCTGCATGGTTTTGCTGATGGCCTTGTGGTCTGCTTCACACGTAGGGAGGTTAAGCTTCATGCTGCGTGGAGGCTTCCATCAGTTCAACGTGTGTTGTGTAGGTTGCTCTCAATGTTTCTCAGATGCCAGAAAGGCTGCTCACATGCGTATGTAGAGCCAAAGATGGTCAATACGGCAAAACTCACACGCTGCATTGTGTGCTATGTGACGGGAAGCTCGTTTTAAGAATCAGCTGGTCTCAGGTTCAAGTTTGTCACATACAGTTTTTTTAATTTCTGTCCACTTGTGTTCCGCTGATTGCTCCGACTGGAGGCAGGGAGTTTTCTTAATGTTTGTCTGTCTCACAGAGGGGATCGGCGCACGGGCTCGTAAGCAGCCCAGCAGTGGAACACCGTTCCCCCTGCGCCTGAGAGGATCATTATTATCCACAATTAATATAATAATCCTCAGTGATATATATAATTGTGGCCTGCGTGCCACATATTGAAATGAGCAATAAAACTTCCCATGTTGGCGCCAGGGCCAGAAAGCCTCCGTCTCCCTCCCAAAACCCTTACCTGTGGCAGAGACTCCCACAAGTGGTGCCTGAGCAGAGACCCGGGAGGGGCAGGGCGCCGAGTAAAAGGCCCCCCGGAGTCTTTCTGAGGTCCGCAGCCGGTGCTTGACTACGCCCCTTTGTCCGCCACATTAATATTTTGAAATTTTATTTTCAAAATTGTAATTTCTCTTACCTGTTTTACTTTAAAATGACACAGAATAATTATTTTTTGCTTGTTAATTGTGATGAAAAATTTTGGCTCAAAATTGTCTGCGAGCCATATCGAAAGCCATCGAAAGAGCCGTAATTGGCCCTCGAGCCAAAGGGTCCCGACCCCTTGTCTAAGGAAAGGCCCAGCCTTTTCTTTGCATAAAAGCTGGTTTCTTCATATGTAAAACTAGAATGTTCAGCATCACTGTTTTGAAGTGTATCTGTATCGTTGTCTTTATTCTGCAGAATATATATATATAATACTCTCAGTTTGTTTCCTGTAGCAAACACGTTAACCTCAACAAACACGCCGTGAGAATTCTCCAACAATTTGGCGACGAAGATGAGACTCTCCGCTTGGCTATGTTGGACCTCTTCATGTCCAGGTTGTGTGCACAATGACAGTCAAGGACCGACATCCAAGAAGGAGTCGCCTGGACGTGACAGCAGATCCAGGGCGGACAACACGAGATCCCGAACAAATTAAAGGTGAGGACTTACTGAGATATTGTACCGATCATGGAAGATTGAAGGAAAAAGCTCTGAGAAAGCTTTAAGATTAAAGAAACATTGTTAAGTTGAGAACTCCCCACAGACGGACGTGTCGCCAGCCAGAGGACTGTCAATAAAGTGGCCAAATTTGCATCGATCAAGAGATATTGTGGTTATTGTTTGTCTGTCTGTTTGTTTGTTTTTTATTTAATTTACTATTTTTATATTAACCAATGATAAAGTCAACAATACATAATTATATAACTATAGATATATAGATTACTCTTGACCCCTCTGTAGCAATGTGTTGAGGGTAGCGAGAAACTTTGGTGTTGTCAGAATAAAAGAAAATAAATTAATAACTAAGTGAAATTGATAATAATAATAACTAGGGCCACCTGTCGGTCGTGCAGTGTTTTGGGACACAGGTTGGCAACCATTCCTGTTGGTCTTGCGGTGTATTGGGACACAGGTTTTATTTTTATTAGGTATTTTATTTTGGGGGTACTGGTAGTCCAGTTCGTGGCTTACTTTCTGGTTAGTTTTAGTACGTTTTGGATATTGAGGGTGAGGACGGAGTTCAGAGGCCCATTGTGTGGTTGGCTTTTGTGTTTACGCTATTTGTAGTGATACTCTTCACATGAATCTTGGGTGATCTTATTGGTGTCTGGGGCCGCCTGGCCAATAGATCACACTGGAACACGTATGGATGAGATGAGTACGGAGCGATTTTATCAGTGTCAGTGTGGGTTATGCTTGCTACTTGCCTGATAAAATCTTGATACAACAAGCGAATGCATCAATGCGAGACAAGCATAGTGTGTGTGTCAATAAACCCAAGATGAGCATTGTATGTGTGCTGCACATACGTAACATGTCAAACTAGCTTCACTCTTGAGTCCCTGGTGTAACAGTAACATTATAATCAAAATATCTAGTGGAATTGCTGGAAAGGATACTGCAAGGCTCTTAATTAATTAAAAATGAATTATAACAAGGCGAGAGAGAGCCGTAAAGCTAGTTGATAGAAAGGATTATGGAAGATGATGAAAAAACAATGAAAGTGGGAACGTTAGCACATGATGCATTTGGGATTCTTTGTCTAGGATGGAACTTGGAGCAAAGAGAGTAAATGCAAGTTTAGTAGGATATTGATTCAGCAGAGGAAGCTGCAGGACTGAGTGATTTAACTTATAGTCAAATTGTGCTCCGCGTGATTATGGTTAACTAAGTGGTGTTTAGCGGACTAAATGAAATCAAATTGAATTTAAGTGCAATTTAACAAAAGTAGTCTATGCCAAGGTAGTATGAATAGATATTGTACAGTTTGAACTGTTGGATTGTGTTCAGAGAGATAGTGGTGATAAAACTAAATTGATCAGTATAAATTGGGAAAACAATTGCTTACAAATATATTTTTGTGATGTCGCGGAGGGCAGATAAGATGCATGACAACAGACTAAATGCATTCGTTTTGGTTTATAAAGTTTTAGTTATTTCCTTTCTCTTTTTGAGTTCTTTGTTTTGTGTTATTGTTTCGAAGTGATCTGCTGGTTGAGATAAGATAATCCTTTATCTATCCCAGAGTGGGGTAGTTTGCAGAGTTACAGCAGTAACGGAAGGCACAATAGCATGAAGCATTAGTAAATTGGTCATTCTAAATTAAAGGATATGATAAATAAGTATACAGTATAGATTAGACACTATACATTATATAGTGATATTGCATGAGTAAATTGTCAGTTTTGGTGTTATATACAGAAGTGTTTGTGTTTTCAAATCCTTACCGGTTTCTTCTTCGGTAGGGCTGGTAATTGTTTAAGTATAATCGAACAGAATTTATTAATTTATTTATTTTTTCTCACTCTAGAAGTGATCTCGACTTGACATTGAATAGGGTGAGAATATTGAATATTGAAGGTAGCTATTGATAGGTAGTGGGGTTAACTAGAGAGGTAATGGAATGAGTAAGTTCGCTTACTGTTAATTGAAACACTAACATAAATGTGAAATACATTGGCCGTTTCAATGACTTTTAATTTGGGCATGCCAAATTAAAAGTTTTAATTTGGAAATATCTCGTGAATCGATTAATGTTGCAATTGTGTATTGATGGATATTAACCAACTTGTCTATTCAGTGTTTTATTTCCGGAGCTTTTAAGCATTTGAACAGGAATCCCCTAGGCTGCAGTTCGATTTTTGGCCAGTGTAGATGTGACTGCGTCTGATTGGGAAGGCCCGAAGGTTGACAAGAGAAATGATCAAAGAAAATTGCTCTGCAATTGAATAAGGCCATAACATGTCAAGCATTCAAAGGTCCTTGTAAATGATTGATATTATTGCTATTTGTATTTCACTGATTTGCAAATACGATTATTGAATAAACTAAATTGGAGTTATTATGAGAATAAATGCATGCAAGCATATAAATGGGAAGACCTTGATTAAATTGAGATACACCATATTGTGCTCCATTGTTAGATTACTGGTATTATACAGCCCTACATAACCAGAATCATTTTGATTAGTTTTCATTTAAATGTGACATTCTCCTAAATTGACCAAGTTGTTGAAGCAATGTTCAGAAGTTGAGTCAATGATTACTGTGTTATCATTAGGAGACATTGTTGTCAGAGAACCCTGGAGTGATTATCTTTAGGATACTGCCTGTTACTGTGGTAGACCTCTTCTTTCATTCTTCTGGCAATGTCTGCAACAAACACTTTAAGCACCCCAGGGCTTCACCGTGACCCGAAGGACATTCCTATCGGCCTGGTATCCAGCTGAGGGACACTCTATTCCTGCAGGAAAGAGAAGGTCTGCGAAGACCTTGTATACAGAGATCCAGTTTTGGCCAACATCAGGCTGAATAACTTGGGACATTTTCTGAACAACGAACAAAGTTCTGTTGCGCAAAATGAAATGCAAGCGTCGACTCTTGCTGCTCCTCCTCTCCACCAACAAACATGAAGTGTTTTGGCCTCCAAGTACTGCAAACGCATGATTGAGAAAGATGTTGTGCACAATTGAGGACCCTAGGCAACTATGTTCCTCTGGAGGAACATAGTTCGTTCGGTGATGTCACTGCATCAGAGAAAATGTCAAACTGATTGACTACAATCTGAATGTTTTTCTGCTCCAACTGGGAGCTGTGGGATGATTGATCACCTTAAGTCATGCTGGAAATTACACCTGAGTGATCCCCAGGGGGCGGCTTTTGTGTGTGTTTGCAGTTGTTGTTTTCTCAATCTGTCTATCCTGATAGTACACAGATTATTAAATGTTCTCCAAGAAAACTACATTTTAGTAAGAGTATTAGGGAACTTAAATTAAATAATGTTTTCCCAAATTTTAGGAAATGGTTCAAATAGTTAGTACATTATATTATTAAGTAGAAACAGAATTAGGCACAGAATTTAGAAAAAAAAAAGTGATTGCTTCATTGATTGTGTTTACTATGTTAATAATGGCCCTTCTACATATAGATGGCCTAAATTTGAATGCTGGTTATGTTATTGTCATTATTATAATTTTTTTAAGTAAGGGTGTTAACTTAATTGGAAATGCCAAATAACCTATCAATTTCTCCAAACGACTGCAGAATTATGTAACTTATAGTTGAATACTCCCTGGCCAAAAGGTAAGACTAGCAGTTCAAAGTTTAACACATAATTCATGTTATTTATTAGAAGTTAGGTAACACAAATTGACCATGAGATAATGAATCAGCGCCAGTCTGCCTTCTGTTAGCTTGATGACTGCTGAGATCTCAGGCTTATTGTTTGCAGTTATTAATTGTACCTTTAAGGGTATAAAAAATATTATACCCATACCAATATAATATTGATTGAACACGACGTTTTCAAATGTTTTGGTATGTGAATTACACTTTTTCTAGTTGCTTAACTTATTGTTGAAGTTATGTGGAGCCACCGGTAGTGTTTTTTCCAGATTATGGAAATTTATTTTTAGCTGATTTTGAGTTTATAAATTGCAGTACATTAATCCAAATGTAGATGGTTTATTGATCTGCTTGTGTCGTGGATACACAGGACTTCCCAAAATACTTAGAACAGAGTCACATAGTTTTATTTTCATTATAACTACAGCAGGCACAAAAGAATGTTCACTATTTGAGTCATGATATCTATTTTATTATTTTTCCTTTTCTCCTAAGGGTGGCACCCTGGCATGGCCTTTTTAGGCTGTGGTGGTTATTGTTGTTTTTGGATCCTGGAATGAGGCAACACTTGCCCAGCCATTACTAGCAATGGCTCATGGGAATGGGTTCATCGTCATCAGATGGACAGGATTGAATGCCTGAGGCAGGAGAACAATTTGTTGCTTTCAAACAAGCTTTTGCACCTACTCCATTTTGAATTTACTGGATTACTTTAACTGTGGATGAGGGAGATGGGTTTATGGCTTTATATTAGCTGTGTTGTTGCAGTCTTATGGAGATGAATTAGGTCTTGTTGCATACTATGCACAGAAACTTTGCCGTGGTTATTGGGTTGATTACATGCTGAAGCCTTTATCTTGCTACAGAGCAAATCAGCTCATTTCTCTCCGGCAACAACTTTCCATCATTAACATGTGCAACTTTCACTTCGCTCATGTCACTTTGAGGTGTTGGACCACTCCTACTCCAAGATCTTTTCTTTCCCCAAATGGAGATTCACATGACTGCTTGGCAGCAATAGTCGTTGTGGCTCCGTCCCGCCCAGATCCTGCTACTGAAGCGCTTCAAAAGTTTAACTACAATGATTTGTCTATTTTGTACAACCGGTTGTGTCTGTATCTGTTATAAACTGTCTGTGGCAGATTCACCACCACACGCCACCCAAGTGGCGTGTTCAGGGACCTCCGGCACAGAATCACAGACGACGGGGGGTTGCAAACACTTGTTTATTGTAGAGGTGAGGCTCAGTGGAATTAGCCAGGAGCAGATGGAACATGTCATGACACAGGGCTCCCATTCCTGACAGAGTGTGTGGACGGGGTTTTTAAACGGGATGCTCGTTAGCCAAACCAACGAGCATCAAGTGTGGCTGCTCAAGCCACCCCATACCCCCAACACCAAACTGAGGCCTGGCCAAAGCCACCGAGTGATCCGAGGTACTGGAGGACCATCCCCCGGCGCCACACTGTGGAGGCCGGGTGATCGTCGATGGTGGGGGGGGGGGGGGGTCGGGGGGCCTTGGCAGGGAGGGAGAGAGGGCTGGAAACCACCGGCTTAAGCAGGGACACATGAAAGGTGGGGTGGACATGGAAAGAGGGAGGGAGACGGAGGTGTACGGCACAGGGGTTGATGATTGACACAATGGGGAAGGGACAAACATACCATGGAGCGAGTTTTCGGGAGTCCACCTTGAGGGGCAAGTCCTTTGTTGAGAGCCATACCATCTGTCCGGGGACGTATGTGGGTGTGGGCGCACGGTGCTGATTTGCCTGTCGCTGGGACCTGGCGGAGGCCTGGAGTAGGGCAGAGCGGGCCTCCTCCACGTCCTCCGGCAGTGACGGATGTTAGCCTGGACGGAGGGTACGGTGATCTCAGCCTCCTGGGCAGGGCACAGCAGGGGTTGGTAGCCCAGAGAGGATTGGAAGGGTGACAGGCCGGAGGAGGCGTTGACCAGGTTGTTGTGGGCGTATTCAGCCCATGGCAGCTGGGCGCTCCAGGAGGTGGGGCTGGTGGTTGTCAGGCAGCGGAGCATGGCCTCCACCTCCTGGTTTGCCCGCTCCGTCTGGTTGTAGGTCTGGGGGTGGAAACCAGAGGAGAGACTGACCTTTGCCGCCAGGGCCGAGCAGAAGTCAGGGACGAACAGGTGGTTTGGGGGTACGGTACCTGGGTCGGGCTGGTGTTCCTGCGCTTGGGTGACAAGGGACTCGATTTCCCAGGTGAGCGTGGCGGCAAGGCACAGGGGTGGAAGGATGGGTTCTGGATCCCCTGTATTCTCCTCTGGCGTGAACACACGGGACAGGGCATCAGGCTTGGTATTCTTGGTGCCTGGGCGGTCGGATAAAGAGAAGTTAAACCGGCTGAAAAACAACGGCCACCTGGCCTGCCGGGAGTTGAGCCGCTTCGCCGTACGGATATAGGCCAGGTTCTTATGATCGGTCCAGACGACGAAGGGGTTGTTTGCTCCCTCAAGCCAGTGGCGCCACTCCTCCAGGGCTAGTTTGACGGCCAGGAGTTCCCAGTTGCCCACGTCATAATTGAGCTCGGGTGGGGTGAGCCTGCGAGAGAGAAAGGCACTGGGATGGAGCTTACCATTTGAGAGCGCTGAGACAGTACTGCTCCTACCCCCGTGTCGGAAGCGTCCACCTCTACCACAAACTGGAGGTTGGCATCGGGCTGGGCCAAGACTGGGGCCGACGAAAAGCGGCTTCTGAGGTCGAGGAATGCGGCCTCGGCCGCGGGGGTCCATTTGAAGCACACTGCGGTGGAGGTAAGGGCTGAGAGGGGAGCGGCGATACGGCTGAAGTTTTGGATGAAGCGCCGGTAGATGTTTGGTGATCCGCGATGTCCCGGAGGGCCTGGTCATGTTGACCAAGCAACACTCCTTGGTTCTAGAGTGCGCGGTGGAGCCCCGCTGTGTCGGCTGGGTCCATGTTTTACAGCCAGACCGTACTGTCACAACCGGGGCTAGGCGGGACCCAAACACACGACACAGAGAGACGGGAGGCAGACAAAGGATGTTTATTAGCCCACACGGTGGAGCTGGCTGGGGGGACCCGGTCAGGTAGGGATGGAGCAGGGCTGGGCAGAGATGATGATGACCGGGAGGAGGGGTCCAGGATCCGGGTGGAGAGACGGGGAACCAGGCTGGATGGATAGGGGCGGACAGTTCTGGTCGACGAGCAGAGACAAGCAGGTTAAACGGGCTGGCTGGAGAGGGACGGACAGACTGGGTCGACGAGAGGAGACAAGCAGGTAAGGGGAAGACAAAACAACGAGACATAAGCTAGGGACTTGAAACAAGTGCTAGGAGCTAGGAACTTGGAACTAGGAATTAAGCCAGTAGCTGTACAGCTCAGGTAAGCTAGTTGACGGTCTGGCAATGAGTGACTGGGAAGCTGGAGAATAAATACTGTGTGTAGTGATGCAGGTAATTGATCCCAGGTGTGTGCAATTGGCGCAAAGGGGGAGCTGCTGATTGGGCAAGAACGGCCTCTAGTGGTGCTGGGATGCTGTGGGCCTAACACATACAAACAAATGTCCAAAAAAAATTAACAGGTCCTCTCCTAGAGGACCTGAGTTCCCCGGAGCAGCACGGTCAACGGGCCTCCTTCCACCATGGCACTGACAGACTGCCCCCTCATCCCTTCCGTAGCGTGGGGCCTCGGGCTGCTGCGCTGCTGGTGATGGCGTGGCCAGACCTGGCTGCTGCAGGGGCTGCTTGGAGGGGTGGCCTGGCTGATGGGCTGCTGGATGGTCCTTGGGGTGGCTGCTGGGCGGAGAAGCTAGCTGCCAGTGGTTACCTGTGGTGGTTGCTGTGCTGCCTCTCCCCTGGTCCTCCACTGGACCCCCCAGGTGCTGCCGCTGCCAGTCAAGAGGGGGTTGGTATGGCTGCTAGGCTGCTGGATGGTTCCGTCGATGCCTGCTGGGCGGAGAAGCTAGCTGCCAGCAATTACCTGTGGTGGCTGCTGCGCTGCCTCTCTCCCAGTCCTCCGCCGGACCCCCCAGGTGCTGCTGCTGCCAGTCAAGAGGGGGTTGGTATGGCTGCTAGGCTGCTGGATGGTTCCGTCGATGCCTGCTGGGCGGAGAAGCTAGCTGCCAGCGATTACCTGTGGTGGCTGCTGCGCTGCCTCTCTCCCAGTCCTCCGCCGGACCCCCCAGGTGCTGCTGCTGCCAGTTGGGAGAGGATTGGTGCTGGGGCTGCCCGTCGAACCACTGGTGGCTCCAGGGCGTCTTTGGGCGGCCCTTTTGTGTCCCTTTCCCGTGCCGGAGAGCTCCCTGCTCAGGTGCCAGTGTGGCAGATTCGCCACCATATGCCACCCCAGTGGCGTTTCCAGGGACCTCCGGCACAGAGACACAGACGACGGGGGGGTTGCAAACACCAGTTTATTGTAGAGATGAGGCTAGGTGGAATTAGCCAGGAGAAGATGGAACATGTCATGACAAAGGGCTCCCATCCTGAATGAGTGTGTGGATGGGGTATTTAAACCCCATGCTCGTTAACTCGTTGCACTGAACTATTGTTGTGGCAAGCCAAAGTTTGTAATGGCAAAGCCACTTGGTACTGTTTGATTCGCAGGGGGAGCCGTATCTACCCTGTTAGTCTTCCATTGCTTTGCCTGCTTGACATATGGAAAGTACAAGTTGTTAAAAAGAAGGGATAGTTAGAGGATTAAGTAAACATTATGATTGTTTTCAGAACAATGCAGGAAGATGTGTTTCTATCACCAGTTTCTGCATTCTATTCCAAATGCTCCTTTGAAACACCTCATGATGGACTTATCAAGCTGACACCTTTTCGTGGTTAAAATATCGTTTGGTGAAAATTGGGGACGTCTGTGGCTCTGGTCTGGCGCTAGAACGTTCACTTGAAATCCGAGGGAGAGTGATTACCAGCCGAGGTGTCGATCTGTTGCCAGGCAGTGGCTCTGCAGTGGTAACCCCCCCCACCCCCCACGCATCACTGAGCGGGATGAGTTGGGGCTGGAGGATCAAAAAGCGGCCGATCATACCACGGCCCTGTTAGGTGACCATCTCTCTCTGTCCCAGAGGGTGGACGTTTCTACACTTCAGCGTTGCTTATATGATGTTTTCTCCTCCCTGCCAGGCCTCACGTTACTCATACACCACCATGCAGAAACGACCCCAGGGGTGAAGGTACGCTCTCTGCCGTATCACATGCCAGAACATAAACACAAGATTGAGCAGGCGGAATTAGAGGCCATGCTGGTCATGGGCGTAATAGAGGACTAGTCCCATCGTGCTGGTGGGTAAGCCTGATGGGTCGGTCTGACGTAGACTACTTCTCGACCGATTAGGAATGGCTCGTTTTTTCACGACACTGAATTTAACCAAGGGCTACTGGCAGATTCCCTTGTCTCAGGAGTCAAAGTAAAAAAATTGTGTTCTCCAGTCCGTTTGGCTTATACCACTTTCGCACTTTCAGAGACTCATGGACCGTGTCCTGCGTCCACATGTAGCATATGCCGGTGCCAACCTAGATGACATTATCATTCACAGCGAGACCTAGGAGCGGCATATGCAGAATGTGGCCGTTGTGCTTGAGTCCCTGAGGCGGACTGGTTGGTTCCCTCCGCTACTACCTCTGGGGACAAGCTTTCACCCTCTTCTCAAAACACGCCCCGCTGCAGTGGCTCCACCGTATGAAGGACAGAAACCCTCGGATCACTCGGTGGTTCCTGGCTCTCCAACCCTTTAACTTCTGGATGGTCCATAGGCCAGGACAGATGGTCGTGGCTGACTTTTCTCCCACTCTGGGGGGACGGGAGTCGGCTGTCGGCCGGACGGCTCCCCAGCCTAAGTCGGGCGGTGGGTGTATGTGGCGGCCGGCTTTGTACAACAACACAGTTCCCTTTCCCATAGCCGCCAACCTGATTGGTCTGACAGATTGGTCCGACTCGAGGCAGGGAGATTTCTTAATGTTTGTCTGTCTTGCAGAGGAAATCACCGCACGGGCTCGTCAGCTGAACCAGAGTGGAACGCCATTCCTCCTGTGCCCAAAATCATCCTCATCATTATTATTATAATTAGTTATTAAGTATACATGTGGCCATTCTATTCAACGCTAAATAAAAACTCTTGCCACGTTGGCGCACCACGGCAGAAAGTCTCCCTCCTGAAAACCTTACCTGTGGGCAGAGACTCCCACATGGTCTTTTACTCTTCTCTAGTTAAGTGTGGGAAGAGAGTTTTGTCCAATTTAAGGTGGAGATGTCCCTGGATTCTGTCTGGGATGTTTGTTTTTTTTTATCTTTTATATTTTTGGTTATGGGTTTTTTTTATTATTAGATGTGTGTTTTTGAGTTGATTTCAGCAAGATAGAATTCTTGGGATATCTCTGTAGTATAGTTTAATTGTATTCAAATTATATGTCATTTTCTGATCCCCTTTGCCTCAATCATATGTAATCTTAGCATAAGTGCATTTTTATTTTTATTGTTCCATTAGGAGCAAAAGGAGGGGATGTGACAGAAAATGCAGATGATCAATGCTCATGAAAGTTATTGCTTTACAGCCAAGTGATGTCCAAATGCTAAAGGGGCATGTGTTTTGTTTGGTCACTACTCCCGACTCCTCTTTATCAGTAGATCTTACATTACTGCCCACAATTGGCACAACCGTTTACGTTGTTATCTCTTTTTTCTAGCTCGTAAAAGGACCATTTGTGTAAACACTCTGTTTTATTTTTAAGATGGTGTTTGATGTCCTTCTTTGTTAAAAAAAAGTTCTCAGGTGTTACTGAAGGCAACAGCGAATCACATGGTTAGTCTCAGGAAAGGCCCAACCTTTTCTCTGTATAAAAGCTGGTTTCTTCACATGTAAAACTAGAATGTTCAGCATCACTGTTTTGAAGTGCATCCGTATCTTTCTCTTCATTCTGCAGAATAAATATATTTAATACTCCCAGTTTGTTTCCTGTAGCAAACAGGTTAACCTTATCAACCATGCAGTGAGAATTCTCCAACAGGAGGCGGAGAACACACAAAATTGCTTCCCTCGCAAATTGTGTGAACATATAAACTATAGTGAAACTGTAGTGTAATGTGGAATCAACCGTGCTTACTGCAAGAGCCTCACCTGGATGCATATGCATAAAGGAGAAAAATACACTTTATGATGACACGCAAAAATGTTTCCAGACTCTGGCCATTAGTGCAGTGTTTACAACTCTTTTTTCGGTGACACCGACATTTCTTATAAAGGAAATAATCCCAGTGGTTTTCATACGTAGCCTGGATAAAATAAAAGTGTCGAATAGATATACTCTTTAATCTCTCCGCCTCTCTCGGGGGGTTTTGCCATCGGCAAGCGGCACACGTGGTTTTCCGTATCACATCGTAACAAATCAATCCGCCGAAAGCAACGCCGACTGTAAGCAAGTCGTTCTGTGCAATGGTCCAGCCAACCGCAAACAGTAGGCTCTGCGTGATTGATTAACCTTGTTGATGAAAGTGACTTTGTCGTTGTAATTTTCATTTTTCATTACAGTTTCTTTTTATTACAAAACAGTGGAGGTGCTTAACAAGGCATTACCTCGAATAGTTTCTCGAAACATTTTACTCATTTCAATAAAGGGAGTTTGTTTACGCTGATTCCGTATTCATAAATATGTATGCATCGCCGCGGCACAGCCTGAGCTGGCGTGCGTGCCTCTGCATGTGTTTAATATGAATTCGTCTGGCCTGAAATCCAAACGCCAAATCCTGCAGATTACATGTCACTGTACATAAAATATGCTTTCATTGACACCAGCTTCATTACACATCTTTTGCAAAAACAAAATTTCTGTATCTTCCTCTTCCTGATTAAAATAACCAACAGCGAGGCACCGTTAAAAAGAGACAAACGGAAAGGGGACACATTCGCACATTATGGATATCAAAGGGAAAACATCTCTTGAGTGCATGCCACGGAAAAATTGCCATCTTCAAAGTACATTCACACATTTGTGTTTACACACAATGTGCATCTTTCAAAACAATTATTTTTTCCTCAATTTACGGACCTCCAACAAAATGTTCTATGAGTGAAGAATGGTAAATGCTTCTGAGGTGCAAGACATGCAACTGACGAACTCTCTGGCCTGATTAAAATATATGTTCCGATAGCGTGGCACGTGTAACCTGACACTGAACATATTTGGATTGCAATTTGTGTTCCACCTTCAGACTTTTGCTTTGAATCATTTCCGAATTAGTGTCTTAAGAATTTGATAGCATTTTCTTTTACATTTGACTTGGTTCAAGCCAAAACCTTCAACTACGACAAAAGTAGGAAGTAGCCCTGCAGCATCCGCAGTCGACAAACACTCACTCAGTTAGGTTGGCTTAGTTACAAGTCAAGGAACAATTCTGCATTCCCCACGCCACCTCCAGCTCTTTACTTTGCTGTGAAAGACTAGACTAGTCTATGGATCCAAAAAGGTAGCAGCAGATAACCTCGATATGGATGGAATCGTGATCTCTTCTTTACTTTTCTCTCGTCTGAGATGGTAAGCAATAGTACATTTTAACATCTCCCATTTAAGTTGTATTGGACAAAACGATCAGTTTTTCCTGGTCATGAAGGAGAGATACCACAGGACATATTTTATGCTCAAATTAAATCAAACATACAGTAGAAAGTGGTTATTTGCATATTGAGCAGGGAAGCTAAATCTGATCACGTGGTCCAACTGGACAAATGTTGAGATACATTCTGAAGCCAGGTGTTAGCAGCAATCCATCTCAGCTGGATCTAGACACGCTCCGGAATTATCTGGATAAAAGTTACAGGGTCCAAACAGGACCTTATAGCCTTGCTTGTGTGTTAAATATGGATATTGAAGATAACCAAGGCGTTCCCAATCCCAATTCTCATTGGGGTCAAGGACAAATGCCCGGAAGCTTGTGATGTGCTAAAACAGTGGTTCCCAATGTGGGGTCCGGGGGCCACCACAGGAGTCCTTCAACAGGTTCTAGGGGATCCCCAGCAAAACGATGAATAGTTAAACTTCACCATATGTAATTTAAAGATGTTGCACCAATAGATAATGTACAATACTGACTGTTTAGATCATAGTTTCACTGTTATCTCTGTAACTATAGGTAACTATAGGTATATAGGTATGGAGGTTTGGACAAAATCACTCCTACAATAATAATCTTCGTAGAGACAAAATCATATAAAATGGGGTCTGTGGCGTAATAAGTATTAAGGTTGAGAATCACGGTGCTAAAATAAATGAACATGTTTTATGATAGAAGGGAATATCAACAAGTGGTCTGACCACTAGGGGGCAGAGGGTGCTCAGCGCAGTTTCTTTCCGTGACGTTTTGCATCAAGCATCTTTGTTAATGTGCACCTCCTCCTCTGCCGTCCCCCACGGACCACATCTCTCCTGCCCAGGTGTCTGGCTCTGGGCCAGGGTCGGTCCTCCGGGCCACCTGCCCCGTCTGCTCGGGCGCCGCGAGCCATCACAGGGTTCAACGGGGGCACAACCGCTAGTTATGGAGCCGTCTGTCCGGAAAGCTGACACCTTCGTGGCAAGAAAATTGGTGGTTTCAACCCTCCCCAAAAAGCATTGCAAACGGTGGAGAAAAAAAACAAAAACAAACGTATGTCCCTGTGAGAAGGGGAGGGGAAGGGAGCAGGACGCAATGTGATGGCTATTCTGCTTGGGCGGTCCTGTGCACTACATCAACGTCCAGCCCAATGAAAGCTGCAGCGGTTGGAGTGACCCAGTCAGTTGGCCCAGGCCAAATCTAAACGTACAGTTTAGATTTTTTGATTAGTCTCCTTCCAGTCCAGAGGGCCATCCATAGAAATTAGACTGTTATTCAAGTTGTGGCGACCCAGCAGATAAAGAGCCAAGGAATGGGGGAGAGGCCGTTGGGGGAGAACCTGCCAAGGGGGGGAAGAGATGGCACATGACGACCGTCCTGTTCGCAGGGACCTAATTAGTCTGCTCAGAGGACATCTGAGCCCCACGGATACTAAACATACCGTGTGTTTTCTGCAAGTCTGACATCACGCTGATTCAATCAGAGAGGTTGGAAGATGCTTCCAACTCCACAAACACACACACACACACACACACACACACACACAAATGGGAAAACCACTCATATGGACAGTTTTTCTTTCTCTATTTGTTCCACTTTATCTACCACTTTACTTTTCAGTCACTTATTCTTTCACTGTCCCCACTGCGTTTCTTCAATATGAACAGATATGCGGGGCGGTATGGCAATAATAAATCCATTTTTTTTTATCTCTAAAGTCCTTGGAAGCATTTGAGATTCCAATTTTGATTGATATGAGTTTTTCAGGAGAGGGGAGACCAAAACCGCCATCTCCTATTTAGGGGAGGCAGACAGCCCAAATATATAAATCTTTGACGGAGTGTTCTCGCGAGGACTTTGTTAAATTCTTGTTCTGTAATATTGACAGTTGTCTGTTCTGCTTTCAAAAATCAATGGCCGCCTTCAGAGGTCGCTCATCTTCATCCGTATCTGATTGTAGTTTGCGTCCCTGTAGGCGGGATGTTTTTTTTATTGAATTGCATTTGACTTTCGGCGTGCATCGCACCGAGGTAGTTATTTATACGACGTTTCCTTCACATAGATGAATTGCAGGCTCGAGAGGTGCGCCCGTGGTTTTGAATAATCACTATGGTGTTAATGCCAGTCGCATTAAACAAAACAAATACATGGTTTTTCAGGACTCAATCATGTCTATTTATAGGCGCTGAGGCTAATCGGTGCAATCACAGCACCAAATCGCGAAAGGCTTCCACACGCATTGAAACTTTAAATTATTGTTGGATGTGTGGCCAGATCAGATATAAAATGGAAGCTTTATTGGTTTTATGTCTTATTTATGTCATATTCATGTGATATTTTATGACCTATACTTATGTCAATAATGAAATAACCTTAAATATACAATTGCTGCTAATATTTCAATTGATGTAAGACCCTGGCTGCTACAAAAACAATATAGCTTATGAGTCTAAATGGAACATACTGTATCAAGTGCCTTATGAAAACAGATTGTCATCTGTGTTGCGTTTGACCGATAAAGGGAGTTGCATACTGATGTAGTTTAGGCTATTTGTATGGGAATAAACAATTTAAAAAACAATTATATCTGGCAGCATTACGCTGTTTAGGGAGGAAGGTTTAAGGTTTTTCTACAAGCTACTGCAGCGTACAGTATTTAAGGAACTACTATACACGTTTAATTTTATAGGCAAAAAAAGTAACGTATTGATACAAATAACCAATAAGGCTTTGTGTAATTTGCTAGTTGTCTTTATAATAATGAACTTTATTGAATTACGTAGTCTCACTGAGACCTGAAAAAAACTAACATGTATAAACTCAGAAAACAATTCATTTCAGTCACACAGCACATCCATCAGTGTGTTTGCATGCACACAGAAGTTCCAATTCTATTCAGAACAAGGCAATATTCCCCAGATTTGAAACTCTCACGTAAACACGCTATTCGTAATATTGGATTTGAATAAAGGACAGATTTGGAATGAAAAAGCTGAATACATTTTTGAAAAAATATTAATTCATTCAAAAAAAGACATTCACATAACATCCTCCACTCCCAAACCCAATTGAATATTTAGACTGACGAATGAACCGCGTCCACTCAGCCGGTTGAAGGAATCAAAATAATGCAAACATATTCACCTTATTTCAATGAACGTGTGCATGTAAATGTGCTTTCAGACCACACACACACACACACACACACACCCCAGCTCAAGCAATCAAACCTTGTTAAAACATTTTTTTAAAGATTCAAAAGTTTTCAGTTGCTACCTGACAGTGATTGTTGTCCAACTTTGAAGATGTTTGTTTAGTGGAGGTGGTAAACAGTGTCAGGGCTCGTTGACGGCAAAGCCAATATCAGCCGATCGCTCGGAAGGCTGTGTATGATCCAGAACGGCTCTAATGCACCATAGCATCAGAATTACCATCTAGCGATGTGTCTACCCTGGCCCACCTTTCTTTCCTTCTCCTCCCGGGCACATATTGCCTCACAGGTATAGATAAAAAGAGGAAAGATTGGGTGATGCGTGCAATTTCGATGAAAATCAGTGGGGTGCGGGCAACAATGGCTGTTGAACAGCAAATAGTGTTTAGCTGTCACACAGACCATCAGCAGGAGAGAGGGAAGAAAGATCGAAATGACATAGAGGGAGGGGAGATAATGTTCTATTCAGACCATGGTGTGGAAAATAATAGGATATGGACAGTGGCAAAGTCATTTTTTACCTTCCATCCGTAAAAAGCCGCTGTATCCCCAATACAGGGAACTTGTCTTTTAGCTTAATTTTGAGCCGAGAAGAAGCGGGTGTCAAAAATACAATTTATAGTAAGCAAACCAAATTACTTGCATTCTTGAAAATGTTATCTTGAAAAATGTCTTTGAAGTAAGTGGGGGTTGAAAATCTGTGCAACGATAAGGAGGACATACGAACTATACAAACAGGACCTTAATCGAAATTTGTGATGGCGGTATTCGGAACCTATATATATTTGGCAGCAAGTGAACGGTCAGTTCTTGAAGTTGATGTGTTGGAAGCAGGAAAAATGGGCAAGCGTAAGGATCTGAGTCACTTTGACAAGGGCCAAGTTGTGATGGCTAGACGACTGGGTCAGAGCGTCTCCAAAACGTCAGATCTTATGGGGTGTTCTCGGTATGCGGTGGTTAGTACCCACCAAAAGCGGGTGAACCAGCGACATGGGAGCCCATGGGCTCATTGATGGAACCTACACAATATTAGGCAGGTGATTTTAATGTTGTAGCTGATCGGGTATAGTAAAGTGCATATTACCATTTTTATTGTGTATAGTAAACAGTTAGGTTTATCATATATTTTCCCATTTTTCCATATATTGCCATGTTCGTTTCCTATATTTTTATTGTATTGCTTTACTATTATTTTACCTACTGTTTTGATGTGAGCTGATGCCTTGCATTGCAATTTCCCTATGAGGATGAAAAAGGCTCCTACAATATCTATCTAAATTGGAATTTTGTACCATACGAAATACAAAATAAAGAAAAAGATGTTCAACTTAATTATGAAAGGATATTCATAAGAATCAGACACAATTCTGTACATGGCAAACAAAGAGGAAGAGAAATTGGTAAGAGGAGCCAAAAAAAAAGAGAACCAGGAAACGAGCCGCAGCCTTTGACAGTCTCTGCCACCGCCTGAGACATGCCCAGTCCATTCCCACCTCACGCCCTCCCGTCCTCACCCATCCTCCCCAGAGGCTGTCGAATGACTTCAGCACTCTCTTATCACGGGAGGACGCAGCAGCGATGTGACGGCCGAGAGACCCGTGGTACAGAGGTGGTTTTAGAGACAGAGCACTTAGTCAGTTGGATCACACACACACACACACACACACACACACACACACACACACACACACACACACACACACACACACACACACACACACACACATGTATTTATGGCAAAGCCACTGCAAAGATACGATCGCTATGCATGGGTTTTTTCGCATCAGGATGCAGAGCAGTGGTTACTGGGTAATCGTGTGCACTACGTTTAAGTCTGAAATGTGCAGAGGCTCGAAAAGGAGCCAAGGTGCACGCCTCAATAATTCCCACAACATGTTTTGGGTATCTGTGCATTAGAAAATTGAGGATTGATTGGGGAGGGTAAGGATATATGGTAGCATTGGGTAATAGCAACACCCAAAGGTGAACTTAAACAATTAATGGCAAAAGCACAAGGAAAATCGAGTTGGTGCACATGAGGTTTGTCAATGCAAACAATGACTGGTGATATTCAATTCTGATTGGTCAATAGCGACAATCAGTGGTCAGTTATTTCCCAGTAATGTCATAATGACCCCTATACATTTTGGTTTTGTACATACATAGCATGCTTCAGGGCGAAATTTATTTTCGTTAATACAATTGCAATGCTTTCAATGCTTAATGCTTGTCTCTTTTTTTGGTGTTGACGTGGCACTTTTCACTGACACATTGTGAAATTCGGTTTCACATTAACCTTCTCAGTGAGCCGGAAATGGCGTCTCCCGTAGCCTGCAACGTTTGACAGCGAACGCCTTTACTTAAATTTTACGCCCCTCTCTTGACACATTATTACTAAAGGTTTATTTGTATTTTTTGCACAAGTGTCATAACGTGGCTCCATATTCTGGAAAAGGTGTTGATGTGGCAACCAGTCAAAAAGCTATTTAATCAGCGGGGAGCATACAGCAGGTCAGCGTAACTCGGCAGAAGAGGGTAGACTCTTTTATGCTGTGTATAATGAGGGTGTCGCCACTCCCACACACACCGTGGCTCTCACAAAAGATAAAGCCATCAGAGCCGTCACGTGGTTCATCGCAAGGTTACATGTTTCGCTTTCAACATGACTTTAAGTGCCATTTTCCATTTTGTGCTCCGGGGGGAGGGGAAAAGATGACGGTTTTTTTTCCGCAAATCGAAATCATGCCATGTCACTGAACATTCCCCAATTTCTAGAATTTTGGGTGATATTTTCTCCTCTGCTCTCTTTGTCCTACCCCTTTTTGACTGGCATGCTTTATTACCTTTTATATCAATTATCTATAGACCTGAGGTCAATGACAAGTTATTGATTTATCTTTTTATATCATTTACAGTATAGATTTCCACATAGTACTTTGCACATTGCTCATCTTGTATTTTTTATATATTAGGTTGTCAAGCACTGAAGGTGCGTAGCCCCCCATTGTTAGTTTTATTATGCCACGTTGGCATAACCAACATGTTGGCCATGTTCCGCCTGGTTGGGTTTTATTTTTTGCAATTTGGCACAATGGTGGATTGATCCCCATAGTTTAAATCTATTTTGGACCAATTGACATCCGCCTAATCAAATTTTCTGAAAACAAAACAAACTTGACATCTCCTCGGCCATTTGTCGAATTCAACCAAACCATCTTTGTTAGATTCTTTGGACTCTAATTGTTCAAAGTTACCAAAAGAGTTATCAAATATGACAGGTGCAAACACATTGCCTCACACTGCTACATAGGAAGGAAGGCATATGTTCACAGGATAGACTAATTACCCCATTTTCAAACATAGGTGCGCCTCACACCTTTTGCTCTACGGCACGAATAATTTCAAAATGGAGGTTAGGGTTATGCTTCATGGTCTAACTTCTCCCTCTTCAGCTTGACACCAGGTGTTTCGCATTTCATTTAAAATAACGTCACTTGAGCTGTTGATCACTTTACTACTTATGTTATTGTGTTTATTACTGTAGCAGTTCCTCCTGCCATACGAGGACTGTTTTCAGGGCCCTAGCCAGGAGCAGATGGAACATGTCATGACAGGGCTCCTATCCTGAGTGAAGATGGTGGTTTTAACCCCAACCAATAAGCAACAGGTATGCAGCCACCCTGACCCAACCACCTAGATCCAGATCAGGTGCAGCTGCTCTATACCTTAAATAAGCAAATCAGACTCTGAAACTGGGTTCTCATACCTTATACAAACAAATGTCAAAAAATTAACAGATCCCCTTCCAGAGGACCTGGGTCCCCGGGCAGTACGGTCGGCCTCCCTCTACCAGGGCGACGACAGACTGCATCCTCCTCCCTTCCGGAGCATGGGGCCTCGGGCTGCTGCACTGGCTGGTGGCGCTGTGGCCGGACTTCGCTGCTGTTGGGGCTGCTTGGAGGTGTGGCCTGGCTGCTGGAGGGTCCCAGTGGTTGCTGCTGGGTGGAGGAGCTAGCCGCAGACGGTTACCCATGGTAGTTGCTTGTCCCCGGTTCTCCGCCGGACCCCTGGATGCTGCTGCTGCCAGTCGGGAGAGGGTTGGTGCCGGGGCCGCCCCTGTTAACCCGCTCGTGGCTCCAGGGCGCCTTCGGACAGCCCTTCTGGGTCCCTTCCCCGTGCTAGTGTCCCTGTTCAGGGGCCACTGTGGTAGCTCCTCTTACCACACTCCACCCAAGTGGTGTTTTCAGGGCCCTCCAGCACAGACCAGTTTATTGTAGAGAGGCAACTAGGTGGAATTAGTCAGGAGCACATGGAACATGTCATGACAGGGCTGCTATCATGAGTGAGTCTGAAAATGGGGGTTTTAACCTGTTGCTCGTCAGCCCAACCAATGAGCGACAGGTATGCAGCCACTTTGACCCAATCACCTAGATCCAGGTCAGGTGTGGCTGCTCAAACCATCCTATCCACGCACCACAGCACAATTACTTACTGACATTTTTTTATGTGTATTCTCGTCAATTGAGGATAAACAGTATACTCTGACTCCATTGTTCCCCACAGATTCCCAAATTTGCCCCATGGGGTTAAATAAAGTACTATCTTATCTTATCTCATCTCACTGAATATCGAAACAGAAACTATCACAGGCTTTTATAAAAACACGTAAAAAAAAAAAGAGAAATTTGAATAATTCAAGCACCTCATTAAGAATTAAAGTAAACATTAATAAGAGAACTTTTCTGCAGGGACACTCCAGGAGGTTCAGCATGCACTCAATACCTGATTAGGATGAATTATCCGATCATCCCAGCCTTTGCATAGCATTAATCTACTTTCCTAACTTGTGATTACTGTACATTGATTTTAACGCATCAGATGGAGTGGAAGTCTACTCAGAAAAAGCATGTGCCGAAATGAAACCCAACGCATTAATCCCCATATAACTGGAACGATATAATGTTGTTTCCCACCCACACCTAGGTGGAGGCGGTGTTATTATTATTATTATTATCATTATTATCGCTTTGTTTTGCTTCAAACAGGGAACGCTGTATTTAAAGAGCTCCGCTGGCCCCCCAGACAGGCCCCCCAGCATCCTGCATTTGATCGACTGATGCTTTTGCATTAACCTCGTCTTTGATCCTTCGTATACGGGAGCACATTGAAAACTAATGGCACAAAAGAAGGAATACTGTATTTTGCAAACAAAATATTAAATATTCAGTGGGATATCTGTATCTGCTTTCAATGAGGATCAGCCCATTTCCAGGACATTCACATTGTTGTAGCTTGGAAAAACGAATGTTATCACCATCCTTGACATTTTACCCAATTGAAGGGCATCATGCGTACAACCATTGATGAAAAGAAAAAGAAAATATAACTCTCACTGATTTTTTTAAACTAATTAATTTCAACGTTTTACCAGAAACGGGAGGTCATGACCCAAAGTAGGAGGGTATGAGAGATTGGGAAATATAGTCTTTGTGACAGTGGCGCAAACAATAATACCAATTAGAAATGCTGGGGAGGGGGTATGGAGAAAGCGTTACCATGACGCACGGTTTCTTTCCATAAGCATTTGTTTCGTACCATTAGGAGACGTAAAATAAAATAAAAACACACTGTTCCGGCGTGCCGGTTGCGGCCACCCCGTCGCTGACACGTGCATTGTCGTTTCCTTCGGAGAGTGAGAGTGGTGTGCAGAATATGCCCCGATCGCTCCCTCTCCGCGCCTCCCCCACCCCCCCGGGGTGGCGTGCTAGGCAGCCGCCTCTCTCGCCTATAGGAGGAGCCGGCCCTGGATAGCCCTATTGGTTATATTGTGTAACATAAAAAAATTTTAAAATAATCATCGCAGGCTTTGCGAAATTATGTGATGTTGTATTGCAATGTCTGTTTAAATTCGATTCATCGTTCGGCCCTACTGGTGAGGGAATAAAAACACACACACATGCACACATACACACATACATATACACACACACACACACAGACACAGACACACACACACACACACACACACACACACACACACACACACACACACACACACACAACAGACACTTTGCCCATCCCTGGCACATAACACCGCGATCCCCGCATCACTGCATGATGCCCTGTGTGCCCCCTTTTCTCCAAACAAAACCAATAAAAACAGTGTTTTTTGTGTGTTTTTATTGTATAGGGATTTATTGTAACAAAAAAAAGCTCTGATTGTAGTCACATGAGGTGGCACTTTATCAGTGACTTTCTTACACCCTCTATAGCCATTACACTGTGCAATCAGCATTATTCATAATGATATGTAAAGGCAAAAAAGTTGTCTATTGCTACTTAAAGCTGCATTAAGCTACATTTTTCCCATAGTTGCGATTGACTATATTTTTGGACCATCATTAAGAATTTTGATAAGCAAATTTGTATCAACACATGCCCTCCTTTGACCAGAATTAATTTAGATTTTATGGTAATTTATCCAAATTAAGCCCACATAAAAACTTCCAGTTTTAAAACTTAATTCCAGTCTCACAAGAGTCAAATTTTGGCCCATTTCCACTTCATGAATTCATAAAAATTTCATGAGAAAATATATTATATTGATTTTCTTGATCTTCTCACCACCAGTAGAACATGCCCCATAACTGTTAAAAAAGAAAAAAAAACTATTCTATGACAAAGAATATATCAAGAATTGACCCTTATGTTTGAATGATACAGTTCATTGGTTCATGTAGTCAATAGGCTACCTGTGCACACTTGTATAACCATGGAAACAACAGTAACGATGCCTAAACAGCGATAAAAAGTTCATTTTATCACTGTTATTGTACATTTAGAAGCGCAACGAAATGGTGCAAATAATTCTCCATTTAACATACCCAATGAATCACATTTCCAATCGGAATTTCCTGTGTGCAGCGAACAACAAACGGGTTGCATTCAAACAGACTTACAACGAAATGGATCGATTTAAATAAATACATTTCAATTGTTTGGGAGATTTGTACACAATTTTTTGTGTTGGTACCTCACAAAGGATACAACCTCTGGCCTCTGTGTGTGCAGGGAGTAGGAGGAGATGGGAATCCCAAATAGCATATGAAGATAAAGATAGGTTATTGTTCGTCTTTTTGCATTGCAACAAAAACACAAGAGGCTTTTACTCTGAATAAAGTATGACCTCTGTTCCACCTTTTATTATTCCATCGCACGGTGTATTGTTGTCCAGTGTCACCGTGCATTTGGTTCTTCCATTTCCCTCTGCGCTCCCATCGTCTCAGTTTCAGCCCCTGGAGAGTTATTTTCAGAAATGGCCGTGAGCGCCATGTGAAAAATTCTCTCCCAATGTTGTTGTTGACTTATTCAGTTATGCGTCCATTTGGCAAATGGACACGGGCGCAGCTAATGGAACCTGCAGCTCTGAATGATTAATAGTAAAAATAAACCTTGATGGAATTTCTCTTTTTTTTTTATTATTATTTTTTTTTATTTTTTTGAGGGGGACACTTTTTTGGTGTTATTAGGGATCACATGTGCTCTTCCATCATAGAACAGGATGTCCAGAGGAGAAGCCATGCACAGCTTTTCTGGGAATTCAATAGTCCCAAGACCGAAATGGTGATATTCTCTCCAGGATTTGGACTATTTTGGAGACATTTTTGATGAAATATGCCAAGAAAGAGAAATTAAATATTCGAAATAAAATCACACGGTAACCTGAAGAAATGATTCACAATGTAAGCCATTTATACCGTTCACTGATACGCTATCGACCGTCCAGGGTATTAATTAAAAAGGATGAATAAACCATATAGCGCTCTACTCCTGCACTGCGGGTACTGCCAAATGTATCTTTAATAATAGCACACATATATAACTGCTGAACTCAATGAGATTATTCGATTCTAATTTCTCAGCTCTGTGACTGGCAACACACTGTAGTTTTTGGATGAGCATTAATCTCCCCGTCTGTCACACACACACACACACACACACCAACACACACACACACACACACACACACACACGCGCACACACACACACACACACGGAAGTAACATTCCGGGATTCCTTATGATAAAACAAATGACTATAAACTTTGTGTTAGCCCTCGATTAGGTTCATACAGAGGAAGGGACAAAAATTAAAATTTGAAAAATCTCTCAATATGAAATTAAGCAATTCATTATGCACAGTTTAAGTTCAGAAAAAGAAAATAGGTTTTACCAATGAAAGCATATTTTTCAATTGATGAAATAACTCCGGTTATTCTCTCTTCATATGGGCTTTTTGGTCAATCCTTTTGATTGCAAATATTTCATTGCCTGGGATTTGACACTTAACACAACATGCAATTTTTATTATGAATTTCCCTTTATGTTCAATGTTCATTTCACATTCTAAAAGAAGTTGCAAAAAAGCCAAGATAATATATTGTGACGTCCGAGACCATTGTACTCAAGCAACACAACCTTAATTCTTCCTTTGCTTGCTTCCACTAAACAGAATTTCTCTGGAATCAACAATTTTTCCATTCCTTAAAATGAAATATATGGGAGAAAAGTAATTTAGTAAATTAAGTAGTAAATAGTAAAATATGAACGTATACTGCAGTGAATATAAATTCCGTTTGCAATACTAGTATGTGCATTTTTCCAGTAATCAAAGGATGACATGGTCTTTCATCTATTGCTTTGGGTGCCATCAATCTTCTGCGTTTTCGTTTTGGTACAACGTCTTTGATGGCGGGAGGGAGATGGTAGCCCCGCCCCCGAGACATTGGCATTAGTCTGCTGAGTTGTCAATCAAACCGCCAGACACGTGCAACTTGCAAATGCTCCCCAATGCTCAAGCACATCCCAGTCTGACAATATGTTTATCAGACAAATATGCAGCGACTGACACGGTGACTGACAGTGACTGACGCAGAGTGAAGACCAAGCTTGATGAATTGTACAAGTTTGTGGTATTGATTTGTTCAATACTGCCTCTGATAGCTCCAGCAGTTAGTTCCAGTTGGCCAAGTAAAGCAGGGACCTTTGTCAAACCTATAGATGGTATTCGTTGTTTCAGTTTGTCCATTTCATTAAAATGTTTTCCAATAATTGAGATTCTAATATATTTTTATTTTGGGACAAGAGGACACTTGTACTATCAATGGAGTCGCACTGACAGCCAAACATTCAGTAGATGTTTGACTGTATTGATTTAATACCGTTCTGTTGTCCACATTGACAAGCTCCTTTCACAAAAGCGATACCCAAATACAGTCCCTCCATCTAAAGGACGCAGTGGTCCGTTTCTAAAGGCGTTCAATGACAACACCCCAGGCACACAAATTGTCCTAATTGCACCTAAATCCAGACTAAAATTAAAACAACGTTTTGCGCCAAGCAAAACAATCCATTTTTATTTCCCGATGAAGTTGCATTTCAAAAGATTACCAACTTCTGCTTCTCGCCTCTGTTCTGCTCTTTTAATGTGCGGTGAAGCGTGGTGTACAGGGGCGCGCCCAAGAGTCCAAAGGGGGCTATTTAGGATGATGAAAGAGTCTCATCCCGAAGACAACACACCTCCAGGAGAGAACAAAAAGCCTGTGCAGGAAAATTCTTTTTATTGGCATAAATGGTAAACACCAATTTGCACTCTATGCAAAACAAGCTTATTGTAAGCAGAGCGGGGGGCGGGGGAGGAGGGGGGGGGGGTGCAGAAACAATGGTCTGATGAACAATGGAAGATGGAAAAAAATTCCGTTCAATTCAGCAGCTCCCAGCATCAAGCAAATCCTCCGCTCTGGCCGACTTCCTGCCTTTTTGGGGCCGGCACCTGTTCTCACTTTAATTGTCATGAAGCAAAGTCTATCTTTGTCGCGCTCTCTGTTTATCCATCTCCCTCACTCTCCCGCGTTTTCTCCCTTTCCCCAACTTCCCCCCACCAACACCACCTCTAATTGTGGCTTAGTCCCAATTTCATGGCTGGCCATTCCGTCATGTATAATTCATGAGCGGCGCGCTTGTTTTACACACCACGTAGCGGCGGCCATGTTGCAGCGCCCTGAGGGGGTGACGCGATGCCAGCTTGTAATCTGCTTACGCACGGAGCCATTCCTCCACACCAATTACACTCCAGTCCTGGAACGGCCCTCCACCTGACACTGGGGCCCGCGTGCGATCATCACCTCCTTCAAAGAGCCGCCGAGCGAAAGTGCACAAACACTTTCCCAGTTCGGGCTGGCGTCTGATGCCCGCGACTGACGACGAGGAAACTGGTTTCAAAAGGTAATTTCACTGCGGAACAAAAACGACGATGCACTGAGCGCTGCGTCGAAAAATCCACTTTGTGCCTCGTGGCTTAAGCAACCTCTGCCCCCCAAAATTCAGGCCCGAAACCGATGGAACCCGGGTAAATTCTTTCCGAGATACGATTGGATTGGACATTTGCCCCCCCCCCAAAAAAAAAATACCCGGACCGGTCACACTCCCAAACAACATATTACAGAACCGATCCGATGCAAGTCCGAGGAGAGTGAGACCTGGATCCCGAGTTGAGTCGGGTATTTCCTGGATCCAAACGGATCCGATGATTAAAACCGCTCCTATTATGCTGTATCTCCAGCCTGTCTATGTCTCTGCGGTGCTTAATGTTTGTTTGTTTTATCTCTCGTAATTGGAAGATTGGATACATGATGACACACAGACCCGGGACCCAAGGCGATAGAATTCAACCAGAGCCAAGCCCGATTGGCCATAAAATGTGGGCACGAACCCTTACCACGTTCCGAGTTGCGTGTGGGTAGACTGTCAAGACCTCTAATGGACACCCTGCTGGTGCATAAAATTGAGTGCATCAAGTACAAATCCAAGAAGATAACTGATACCAAAAAGTAAATACGTACACAGGACCATAAAATACAAAAAAGCAAAAAGAGGACCTTTTAACACCATTATTTGGCCAATGCGGCTCCTGGTAGAAGCATCTGTCCGACCACCGCGATCAGACAAGTAAGTCGGGCACTGAGATAGCTGCATCTATCATCAACGAAACGCCAAAGAGAGCAATCATCGTGAGCTGTAAACACCTAGGCACTTACACTGTGTTACACACGCACACACACACACACGCGCGTGTGTGTGTGCGTGTGTGTGTGGGTGTGTGTGTGTGCGTGTGAGACTGGAGAACACAACCCAGATATCGCAGGTAAATGGGGTAGAATGTAGTGCTGTGTAGTGGGTAATGAGCACTGATTGTTTGTGACGGCACTGTAGTAAGGCTGATTTCCCAGCTGAGAGGAAACGGGGGCCTTTCACACATCACAGGCTTGTCAGAGAAAAGAGAGAGACACAAAATGGGTCCATAGTTTCAGAGCAGCCCTTCTAAAATAGACAGCCAGAAACACTCCACTGCTTAGCAATAGACAGCGACAGCACGCAAGTTAAGAGTGATGATCTCGGCGCTTTATGCGTTGCGGTAATGGAAAGACAAGCCGCTCTGCCGAGAATTTTTACTGTATACTCGAGTGTTATGCGTTTCAAGGGTGCGAACAGCAATCCTGATAAAAAATAAATAAATAAATAAAAAAGACAGACAACTATAAGACTCAAAAAATGTATTGTGGAAATTCACAAATTCTTAAAATTTGCATGGACGATTTGGTTAATAATGTAAAGTGAGATTCAGGTAATCTATAAAATAATATATATAAGATTGGGGGACTTATTATGAAAAACTCACTTTTTCAGCGCTTGTACACATACATTTAGGTATCTGTTGGGCCTACCAACACACAAACTGTGAAATAAGACAACTCAGTCAGTTTCATGTGAGCAGCCTTTGTCAGAAAACATGTCCTGAAACACTCAGAGAACGTTCAGATTTTTGATCCCTTTGTACGTCACAGGGCCCACAGTAGAAGTAGAACCACCCCCATCTTAGTAACTCAACAAACAAATATCTTAAAAGAAAGGTGGAATTAATACCAACTGTCCGTGAAACACCTACAGACGATAGAAATCGAAGTGTTTCAAAAATAATTCTGCCGTGTTTTCCGTATGTATGGGCTAGATAGACTGTATGCGGCGCAACGCGATCGTTTCTCCAAACAAAAGCAAAAAAAGATTGTGTGTTTTTATTGTAGATTCATTTATTCCAAGATTCCCGGTGCGGTGTCCCCCACAAGTTTGCAGAAAGGCACCGAAAGTCGGAGCGAACTTTTAAATGAGCCCTCGTCGATCTAATATGAGTGAAGATTCAGGAGCTGGATTGTTTATTTCTTGCCTCAACTTTGTTCAGAAACAGATTTTGCTGGACTGCTAAGGTGAAATCAGTGGATGTTTACAGACAAAATACAATGGACCCCGGAGTAAAGCTGCAAACCCCATTGGGTCAGGGAACTAGGCGCCTCAGGAGGGTGGCTCCACCCACAAAAAACAGCCCCTTTTTTTGGAAGAGGATGGTACAATGGCGTGTTAGAATGGCTAGAATGCATCATCTGTGGTATTGGTATTTTCAGCAACAAACTTCAAAAACATGCTTTGGGGACCTCGGAGACCATATATTAACTTGTGTTAAAAGGAGCATAATAGGTCCCTTTAAAAAAAATGTTTTTACACTTTTACACTTCCTCTTGTACTTTTTACGGGACAACCACTTGTGCTCCTCTATACGCCCTTTCCATTATTGGTGGCGGGGTCCGCCTTTCCCAGCAAGAATGCACTGACTGGGCACACGCCCCAAAGTGAAAGGCAGCGGCGCTGAATTTGATAAACCAGCGTAGCTTGTCACTGAACTGCCGTCATTGACATGGAATATATCCCCACCATGAAAAGATGCGGGTAAACTCGGACATTGTCGCGTAATCCCCCTCAACATACTGTACCACGATGGATCTTATTGAATTCCCGCTTTAAAAAACAACAAAACAACATTATTTGAGAGTTTCTTTGCAATAACTGTGAATGGATCCACTTAAAAGGCTCAAGCAGGGATAATACGATACGCATAATATTGTAGCTATTCATCTCAGAGCATAACAAGACCAAAGGTTCTTGATAATACTTGAAATCTATCCGGGAGGAAGGAGGCCGTTGGTAAGTAGACGGCGTAGGCTAACAAGAGCCGAGTGGAAGAGACGAGAACAAAGCCAATCCTTTTGCTGCCACTTTTATTGTGTGCTGGTTACATAAATAATTATTTCATGCAGGTAATAATTCTTATGATTACTCGCCGCATAAAGTTTATAGATTTTCTTTTCCCCCAATATTGCTCTCCAGCCCGGATTGATATCACCTTTTCATTAGGGGTTTCCTCACTTGATGACATGTAGTCAATAATTCATCGATCGGAGCGTGTATTATTCATAAGTCTCGGGGAGTGAGGGGGGATCGTTAAGGAGACTTTTGTGCGAGCTTTGACTACCACTCAATGGAGAGAAATGAGTTGATGTGAATATGTTATGAGGGCACGGGGCCTGTTGAGACTAAGCTATTCATATCCATATTGATGACCACGAAGGAGTAAAACGCTCCGGCGGAGTTAGAGGCTAATCCCGCTGTCGAGAGTCAACACTAATAACGCGGTAAATCTCTATTTGTGTGTTTAGATCATCTGGTGAGTCTCGAGGAGAAGATTATTATTCCTTGATTATAACTCCTGACGTTTTTCAAAATTCTAGACAGTGTCTCGACATGGGAGGAGCACTAAAGCAGCGATACTCAACCATTTTCCCGTATCAGGCACCCTCTACTTGATACGTGCATTAGGCCACGGACCCCGTTTGATTTGTCTCTTGGATCTGAGAAGATTATTATTGTTCGATATGATTTCGTCCAAAACTCCAGACCTGGCCCTACTTTTCTTGGTCTACAGAAAGGGTTAGGGTCCGGTCTTTTGTTGAGTAATGCAAATACTGCACTGTATAGATAGTGTCCTGTGGCCCTTTGTTGATCAAACTGGAAAGTGTGAAACTGTTAAAGAAAAACAACAACTAAATAACACCATGGGTGCAACTAATGCAATACCAACCAGAACACACATCTTTGAGCTGTAGCGCACGTCCTATATTGTGCAACACGAACCTCATAGAAAGTGTAAATTATTACCATACTGCACTATGGTATGGTAATAAGGATCAAACAGCTGATGCAATTTATTGCATCAGTTCTGTGGGTAACACTGTTCAGAAAACCCTCTCCCCCTCTCCCTCCTCTCTTGCTTTCGCTGTCTCTCCCTCTCCTGGGGTGGCATCTGTCTCAGGCTGATATGCAAGGGTGAGAAGCAGCATCTCGGGCTGTGTGTTGTGTCTACTGTGAAGAAGTTCCCACGTGCCTCCTCGCGTGGCTCCCCGCTTGGACGACTGGAAGCTGCCGGCTGAGATGAAATGGCCTGGTAATGAAGTGTGTGTGTGTGTGTGTGCGTGCGTGCGTGCGTGCGTGCGTGCGTGCGTGTGTGTGTGCGCGCGCGCGCGCGGCAGAGGGGGAGGTCGAGAGTGTTTGCATGAGAACGGCGTCGAAACCAAACAACCATTTGAGTAAACATAATAAGAAATTCAACACCTCTCCGCAACGTGATCAATTGCGCAATTTTCAAAAATTTTACACTCTTTCACTGAATGAATCTTCACGCTAATTCTTCTTTTTCTTCTCACAAAAAAATGTATCCCAATTTGTTGGCTCTGCATGCGTTTGTGGGCACTGGAGTGTCCGTGGACGGCGTTCCACGTAATAACCACAGCCGATCCTGTTTTGCATCTGGTGATTACATCTGCCGAGATGAATACCGCAAGGGGAAATGGCTTTCCACAACAGTGATTCTCATGAACTGCAAACATCCACTTGTAAATTGTTTGGTGCAGATGTGGTTATTTAAAAGGTCTTCCATTAAATGCACTATAATAACAATAACCCCGATCGGCATAAGGGGCTGTTTCATGATACGCCTTTAGCCTTGTTATCCACACAAGGTCCAGTGAGTGTCTAGAATGGCCAAAGGAAGGGGTCAATTTATTTATCACGGTAGTCCACGGAAAAATCCAGATGATCTTGATTGGAGGTGTTTCAAAACCACCAGCAGCTCCTCTTGCTCTATTGTTCTTCTACCGTGTCCACACCCTCAAGCCCTCAATCTGGGCATACAGCAGCTTCAGACGAGCGAGGCAGATAAAACCTCAAAAAACACAAATGCTGTTTGAACAACCTCTACAGCAAAGTCAAATCCATCAGGAACTCTCCGTAAGCTATCCCTTCCTTCACCCCCCCCCTTCAGTCCCTCGTTTTTTCATCACTCATCTATTGTTTTTCAGGTTTTCCATAGGTTAGGAGCCTTTGGCAGGTGACTTTCTTAGTCGATCACATGCTCAATAGGTAGGTCTACTTACTGTACATACACAACATCTACCTCATCATTCTATTATTCCCTGATGTTGACTGCTAATGAAACGTAATCAATTAATAACAGGTTTATTATTCGCCCCAGTGATCAAATGACTTGTGCATTTGAAGCAATGCACACAATGAACACTGCCATCAACGTCAAGTGGAAATAAATCACAATATAACATAATATGTTGTATTGTGATTTATTTCCACGTCAAGAGTACTACATAATGTATCAAGATATTATCTTGATACATTATGCAGTACTCCTACCGTTACAAAGAATCAGTATCTCAATAGTTTGCCAAAAAATGGGCATAGAGATCAAGATATGTACACGTGTACAGTACAGGGTTCGGTTGTTTGAGGTCGCATATTTTTAGGTTTGGTTTCGCAAAAGTCTGAGCCAGGCAGCACCGAGCCAAATCGCTCTGTCCCAGGGCAGCGGAGTATTACACTGGCCTTTCTCATCGGTCACCTCTAACATTTTAGGAGCCAAAGTTCATCTGGCGTATTTCTTTTCACACGGGCTAAAAGGTCCTTTGCATTCTTCAGGCTGTCTTGGACTTTTCCATTTTCCTTCTTAGCCTTTCTCCCAGCTTTTGAAGCAACCTCGAAGCTTTCCGCTCTAGACTGTGACCTTGGCTTCGTGCCTGTCTACACTTTGTTCTTCCTTCAACACCAGCTCGGCTCCAATCTCCCTTTCTCCCTCATCCTCTCTCTCTCACTCTCTCTCTTCCCCCCATTGATTTTGGTCATTTTGTACCTGAACACATTCATTAATCTGATTAGCCCTGTGTGCAGGTCCAGTTCATTAGGCCGGCCCAGCTGTAATACAGGCAGATGCCTGCTGGGCCATAAGGATCCATCACAGAGGCACTGAGGCCTGAAGAGCACCCGGCCAAGTTTTGGCAGCTCATCACGCAAAGGTATGCAGGAAACAAACAGACAGACAGAGAGCGAGACAGACAGACAAAGTTTTGTAAAATGTAAACTCAACAGCGAAGATGCCGTGGACTGAGGTGGCCGGAAAGGATGCCGCCGGTCATCACGTTACACACTCAAATTGTACCATCGTTCCAATCGCAGAGCGTAAGATTTCAATTTGTGCAACCGCAAACCAATCATGGATGCCGCGCCATGTTTTCCACGGTCCTAATGCGTCAGCTCGCCGCACCTGGCGTAACGTCTGTCCACACACACACACACACACACACACGCACACACACACGCACACACAAACATACATGAAGGGAACAGAATTCCACTGCATCATGAAACCATCGCTGCGAATGATTTCTGCAAAAACACAGCCCAATGGAGAAATGGACGATTCCCGTGTTATATAAGGGTGACAAGCACAGCGACTGTTGCTAAAAGTGAACTTCAATCCTTATGGTAGTGTTTGTTGTACCTTTCCCACACACATACAGTATAGACACGCACACACACGGACACATTTCTCATATGTTGCACAAGATGTCCAACATCCCCCACTCACTCATTCAATCGAATAAATGGAATCAAAGAGTCATAGATTCTTGAAGGACCTACGAGGGAGGGGGGAACGAACACGTGCAAAAGGGAAAATGGAAGAAAGGTGGAAGGGTGGGTGATGGTGGTCAAAGGAAGATGGTGACAAATTAAGGGTGGGGACAGAGGGATGGTGTGCTGCGAGGTGTTGAAGTAGGCCACCACTGGTATACAAAGGCCAGGCCATAACTCTGCGGAAGGCTCCCCTGGGTGCAGCGCCACAGAAGGAGGCAGATTAAACCTGACTGGATCCACACCCGTACAGTCTTCAAAGGGAAGAGGGGTTTTCATGGGAAACACCACCACGGCACCCATCGCACCGCCCTTCTCCCTCGTCCTCCCTGCCTCTCTCCAACTTGAGTCACCTCTGTATTTCTGTCCCCCCCTCGCTCATTTACCTTTACCGACTGACTTGCCTCCAGAATTCTAAATTCTTAATTATTATTTAGTTTCCTGGCATTTATTGTTGATCATTTTTGTGGCGTGGGGATGGTGTGGTGAGCAGCCACACCCGACCTGGATCTAGGCGATTGGGATCAGAGTGGCTGCATACCTGTTGCTCATTGGTTGGTCTAACCACCAGGAGGTAAAACCCCCATCCCCCTGTCTTGACATATGTCTATCTGCTCCTGGCTAATTCCAACTGGCCAACTCTCTACAATAAACTGGTGTTTACAACCCCCGTCTTCTGTGTCTCTGTGCCGGAGGGCCCTGAAACCATCACTTTGATGGCGTGTGGTAGGCGAAACTGACACAATTTTCAATTTAGCCGAGAATCTTTTTTTACAAATGATATAGATTATAGATTTTTAGATGATTTCTTTATTCTATCCCAACCACCTAATGGTTATGTCCAGTATATTTGTCTAATGCCGGTCGGTTGATGACGTGCGCATTTGAAAGCAGCAAGCTTCCTTTTTTTAAAATAAGGTGGGGGAGTCAGTAATAGAATGGTTGCTATTGTTCCCTATTGTCATGAACAGATTGTTTATCGACGAGGTGAACGTGCACAGCACTTCCAGCACCTCTGTGAGGAGTAAGATTAGCTGCATGTCGGTGGGCAAAACCACAGAGCATAGAAATGCTCAGAGCGAATGATGACACACACACATGCACACACACGTGCATACAGTACACATCCAAAGACACTTTCTCTTAGTCTTCGTCCAGCCAGGTTCTTTCACCTGACGCAAGCATGTGGCAAACCGCTGTAAAATCGGCGACTTCTGCTTCCATAACAGTGGAGCCGGAGGTGAAAATACCTCTATTCAGAAACGTAACAATTCGTTCACGCTCCATATTCTGTGTTCCAGCAGCAGGTCGGCGTCCTTTGAGCCGCTGGTGTATTAATGTGATACGGCGTGACACCTTGAAACACCTTGGTACCTCAGTACTTTATCATGTTTCATTCTCATCCGGTCGGAGCGTCTCCAATATCGGGCGCGCTCTGGCCGCCTCATTACCATCCGCAGCTTCACATGGCTGCTCTCGGATTTATACGCTGAAGGGATGATTAAAAAAAGATTCCCAACATGCACCCACTCAGATAATTACAAATTAGCTGGTATTTGCATAAATAAAAGCACTGCATCGATTATTAAAACGCACCTCCCACCATGCCTGTTCTTTATGCATCTCTCATGAATTGCTTTTTCGTTTTTGCATTCAGGGCGGTGCCGGGGCACAGTTTAAAGCCATTCAGTGTTGAGACTAATCCCCAATATCATGATTAAAGCTCCCACGACTTTTATTGGTGTTGCCAGACCTGCTTCAGTGGCGGATGATCTGCATGTTTGTGTGTGTGTGTGTGTGTGTGTGTGTGTGTGTGTGTGTGTGTGTGTGTGTGTGTGTGTGTGTGTGTGTGTGTGTGTGTGTGTGTGTGTGTGTGTGTTCCCCAAACTGCTCGGCCGTTCGTGATTTCTTCTCTGATATTTGACGCTTGGCGTTCTCCTGACAGTCTCTTCCCGCCACGCAGGCAGGCGGCTGCCCGGCGTTACCTGCACGGGGCTGAGCTGCAGCTGAAAGAGGCGCAGAGGTTTTTTGGTGCTGCGGCCGCCCGGGGATCTTCAGGGCACGATGAGGGTGGTGCCCGGGTGCCCTTCTTTCTTCGTGTCATAGAGAGGAGGGTCTTCCCTGGGCTAAGTCTCTGTTGTGGTTTGAATACACGGTAGGCCGATGACTTGGAAATTGCAACGCCAGCGGTTTCTAGCTCTTCAAAATCTGTTTTTCACTTTGACCCGCCGGATTCGTGTCTTCTCCCTCCTTTGCTTTCCTGGTAAAAGATTGCATCTCAGAGTGTATTAATATGTCAATATATCATAAATCCTAGTCGATACAGCAGTACATAAAGTATTTCAATGGGATGTACACGGAGAAAAGGAGAATTTATATATCTGAGTGCGAGGGAGATACTTTCTGAAAGCTATGATCGTATGCCGTGCCGTCCTCTAGACTTTTGCCGTGCCCCATTTTCCCCCAATGTCAGCTCTAAAGCACACACCTCTCTCTCTCTCTCTCTCTCGCTCTCTTCATCCCTCCCCCTCCCTCTCCCTCCCTCTCCCCCCCCTCTCTCTCTCCCTCCCCCTCCCTCCCGGGGTGGTCGCCGCCACGCTGCATGAGCGGCGAAGGTGAAAAAGCGCGGACACGATTTCTACAGCCCTGCTGGAGACCTGCACCTCATCACGGACCCGTCTCGCCTGGTTGGGCAAGCGAATCAAATCGCGGATAGTGGGAGCGAAACGTTTTTTCGCTGGAGGAGCGAGGGACCCTGCCTCACATCTCAGTCATTGGTGCACATTCAATTGGATGCGTTTGATTCAATTCAGCGCCAAGATGAGATGAAACGGGGGGGGGGGGCGTCACAGCGTCGCCGGGGCTACAAACTGGAAAACTCCATTCTGATTTCTGAATAATGGCCGTTGTCCCGGGCAACCGCTTCTTCGCCTGGATTCACGTCCTTCGTCCTTCGCGTCTTCGCCGCCTACATGCTAATGCTAACATTAGCTAGCAGCGACATCGTGCGGTGCCACGTGGAAACCACACGGAGGAGATAAGGAGGAGGAGGAGGAGGAGATAAATGCAATTCAAGTTCAAGAGATTGTTTGTCACATACATACACATACGGTCGTACATATATGCAGTGAAATGTCATGACACCCGGTGATTACGCACAAGCTCTATAAGCTCGAAAACTATTCAAATGTGTGTTATCGACACGCGGTGCGGCCGCAAGGGTGGCGCCACAATCGCGATTCTGGGTTCTATAATTATATAATAGCATTCATTTTCTGTGTTGTATTATATATACATCTAAATCCTCCTAGTTAATCACTAGTTTAACACTAGTTTTAGTTGAAGGGTAGTTAATCACTAGTTTTATGTCCAATTTCACATTAACGACAGTTAATAGTTTAGTCAGAGTTTGCCCTGTCGAGCGTTAGCTACATTGCAATAAGCGGTGTAATGTCCAATCAGCTTGTCATTATCGGTCATTATCACCCCTTTCAGAGTGATTTTGCTTTAATGACCGGCTGGCTGCCTAAAATAAACTGAAATCTTGCGTTTTGTGGATATTTTCAGACAACTACAGTAGCTCAGCGCATAACAATGCTCCACTAAACACAAAACATTACATGAAATATTCACTTAGCTGTGATCACCCGCGATTGGACTGTGAATATCAACTCGCCCCGACTCGAGCACCGGCAAAATATTAAGCCGCACTTCGCTATTTCACATTCAACGCGCCCAGTGTGCCGTGTCTCACCACACCGGCTCTATAATTGGCGGGTGAATAATGGAGGTTACATATCCCCCCCCCCCCCCCCCCTTTCTTGAGTGCTTATGTAGTGTTAAGTCCTGCTGGCTCTTCTTCTGATTTTCTGCTTTCCCTCTGTGTGGGGTATGACTCCGAGGGGGTGATGTCATTGCTCTTACATCACCACCACACAAATACTGCCACCGTCCTCGAGTCCGCACGCGCGCACACACACACACACACACACACACACACACACACACACACACACACACACACACACACACACACACACACACACACACACACACACACACACACACACACACACACACAGCGTAGAAAATAACCCCTCACCCCTCCGGCACACATCCATTAGCTAGGGTTTGCTCTTTTTTTTTTTTCTTTTTTTTTTACCGTAATTGGCGTTTACTGTTTGGCTCAAATATGTTATTTATGCGACAGGGATTCGTAATCAGTGACATGAGCATGCGTCCGCTATAGTGCTTGAAGTCAAAGGATAGGAAATCCTTCATCGAGTGTTAGCGTTTGAAGGACGGCAGACAAGCCACAGGTGACATCAGCCGCTTAGGTCACTGACTGACCTTTAGCTGATTGTGTATAAAGCATCTGTGGTTGCTTGGGGCCTTTGAAGGTTATACCTTATAACTGACTGTTCACCACCGGAGCAATAAACAAAAACACTCAAAATATCTCTCTCTCTCTCTCTCCAGACACACACATTGTATACACAGTATATATATATACACATACACACACACACACACACCCTATATACCCTCCAGCCTGAGTCCACCTCTCAACATGGGATATCTTCAGTCCTTCTCTCTAGGAGATGGAGGGATATTGAAAATGAGAAGCCGCCGCCCTCCTCCCCACACCACACAAAAACGAAAGAAAAAAAAAAAAAACAATTAGTAGCACTGATGGGCCAATGTAAGGTAATGAAATGCCATGTCTCATTGTAGCGTGTAATGGAGAGCCGTTTTAAGTTAATTGAGGGGAGATAGAGACACTGGGCCGGCGTCTGCCGGAGTATTGTCATCTGAGGCGGCGTTATCAGGCGGAGAATCACTGAAGCCCGAGAAAAAAACAATTTCTTATCAGCCTTCTCAAATGAGAATTATCTCGCCTTGGCCGGCGAGATAGCCCGATCAATTGTTATTCTAATTAAATTCACATTCTTTTCACTGATTTCTGGGTCAGGTTCATTCCAACGAAAAGCTCTCTCTGAGATGTCTTCAGAGCAAATGGTTCACATTTGTAGGTAGTCGCACTGCCCTTCACTTGTTTCCAAACTATGATCTGTGGCACCTTGTTTTAAATGCGGAATGAACATTCCGTTCAGCTCAACAATAAGCATTTATAGCTGAAAAGGAAAAGAAAATGCAAGGTTTTATCTCTGGTAATACATTCTGGCTTAGAATAAGCACCCAAACTGGAAAAACCTTTGGAGCCTTTGACCAAGCACGGACAGAGACAGAGTGCCCCCTTCTGGTGGAATGATATACAGTAGATGAGGCCTTGTGCATTTTTGCTCCATTTCGACCAGTCGACGACAACATATGCGTTTTGGATTCTGTTGGAAAAAATTCACGAGCCATTTTGGAATTGCCAAAATTGAGTTTGAGGAGGAGAATCCAATTCAGGGACTCGGGGTCAAGATCAGATGATGAACAACAAAGTAAGACCATAAATACAGCATTTTACTGGATGAACCTGAAGGGGCTATTCCCAACACACACATATTGAGCAACGCACCAGTCCCCGGCCTATTCATAATTTCATACCCAACCGATTTATTTGCCCACAAATATTTTAAAATCACCATTAAAGCCTCTTCGATATGGACCCCCTCTGAAAACAGGCTTGTGCGTTGATCCCCATTTCCCCCCCACTAACGACCGGCAGAGTGGCGGTGTGAGCATCCCATGGCGCATCGTGAAGACGAGACGAGACGGATCGAGGTCCTCCGGGGACCCCCCCTCCTCCGCTCTTCCTCTTCCGTGTTAACAAAAGACAATTAAATGCAACGAGCCCCGGAGTATTGATCACAGGCGCCTGATAGCTAGAGCAGAACGACTGCACCTGTATTCATTAAAGAGCCAGCTTAGCGGGAAGAAGGAGAGGGAGAACTTCAGGCTCCGCTGGTGGAATCCGAAACCGCCACGGGGCAGAACCGCTCGCAAGAGATTACATGGAAACTTTCCATCGGAGCGTGACTGGCGGAGGGAAGAGAGGAGGAGTGGAAGGGCACGGGGAGAGGACATCGGCGATGAAGGGTCGGAGGAAGAGGAGGAGGAGGTGTTTACCGTTTTCGGCAAAACAAAGGCCCCGAGCCCGACAAAAACATGCGGATGTTGCGTCAGACGCGCTGTTATACGAAGAGAGTAGGAGAGGAACGAGGTGGAAGTTATTTGTTGCTTTATTGCTTCATAAACACCGTATTCCCTCTTGGGACTTGGGGGAGAAATGTTAACAAGTATGATTTGTCCCTGTGAAATTAAGAAAGAAAAAGAGAAAAAAAAAAAAAAAAAGGAAAAACCTTCCGGCGTGGAAATGATTCAATGAATATTAAGCAGATTTTTGAATAATGAAAATCATTGTTTTTGAGGGGGGGGGGGGGTTTCGCATGCTCCACATACACAACTTCAAATGAATAATTACCCACTCTACATGCCAGAGAAGTGTGGGCTTTCATTACTTATAGAAGGCGGCCAAATTGAAAATTGATGAGTTTTTGCAACAAACACATTGTAAACGGCAACTTCTTTTGAAAAGGAACCGGGGAAGGAATTTAGAAAATGCAATATTTTACAACCACTTAACCAGTTATGTGTATCCCCATTGTAAAGACAATTCTAAATTATAAACACTACTTCTGTTTACAAGCTGCATAGTAGGGGCGTTGCAGTTGCTCAGCACTTCTTTCTCGGGCAGAATCTTATATCTATATTTATATTTATTTGGCTATATCTGTTTTTTGTTTTTTTTGTAGGGGGGGTGACTATTTTAGATTTTTTTTTCAGACTGTTACACTTTTCTTTATACAAATTGGTTGTATAGCAATGCACCAATCCTTACCACGACAATTTCCTCGTATATGAAAATGTTCTTGATTTTTAACAAAATAACTCAGATTTAAGAGCTTAAGTATGACCGAGTGCCCGCTCTCCTTTTGCCTTGGTCCCCCATGTTGAAGCGTCGTACATTCTCTCGGAGGGCGAACGGGTCGGAGGTGAGATCCCCAACGCGTCTGTTTTAATTCTACTGATAAGAGGCGATGAGAATGGGATTTTGCCCATGTGAACAAAGACCTGACAAATTTATAGTGTGTGGCAACATGAGGAAGAGCTCAATGTCTGGCCTATCTAGCCCCGTGTTATCCATCAACCATGACCTTGGCCCAGCGCTGAAACCTAGTGCGTCTCCAGGGGCCGCAGACAGTGAGGAAAACCCGGAAAGGGTCAGCGGAAGGGGGCAGATATTCATTCAGTATACAGTAGCACACATTGACCTATTTGTAGATGAAGGGCTCTGCTGTGGATTGGTTTTTTTTTTTTTGTCATCCAAGTAACCTTTAGGGTGAGTACCTGAACTCTGACAAAGGGCCGGACAAAAAGGTCTTGGATACGTGTTTGCAAAAATCAAATGAGGAACAGGGGGAGGGCTCTCTCTTTCCTCTCTCCATCCCCAATGGTCTCTATAATATACTGTCATTCGTTGGAACAAACGCTGGAACGTTCTGTTGCAACCATGTTCGAGTGAAGGACTAGCTCGTCCTGTTTTAATCTAGAAGAGCGCCACTGTCTGAAGGACATTTTCCTGTGCTTGTTCCAATCTTACATTCCTTTGCTCAGTGCAGTGTTCTATTAATGCCGACGACAAAGTGGAGCAAGCGAAACAGATACAAAGGCCAAACACTGTTTTTATTGCCGTTAGTCATGGATGAGAGATTCCTTGGTCTGCAAACGCTTGTAAAGCTTTGTGCTCTTGCCCCATCTTTGCCCTTTCCTCCGGTCCAATCCATGAATTTGGGTGAGGTTGAGGTTTAATATTAATGGACCACCCCATTGCTCGGCAGCAGGCAACAAAGAAATGACCTAATGCAATTGGTTTATGGGTGTAATTAAGAAGAATATTCAAGACATATTAGAATGTTTAACGATAATATTGTAATCCCATTTACCCAAATATGCCTATATTTTGCTCCGCCTGGGTAGGTCAAGTGAAAACGTCACTTTGGCTCAAGTATTAATCATTGTCATCTATTAACAAACTTCAAGACGTGTGCCCACACTGGCATCCCTCGACTGCTGCTTATCAGGAGTTACAGGCAATCATTAAACCTTGATTCACCTCTGCACAAAGCAGAATATGATATAATTCCCGCTTGAGTGATTTTACAACTTGACATATTGGGGGTGGGTATGTTGAAAGCCCTCCTCTCGAAACAAAAAAAGACAACGGGGTATTGGTTTGACAAAACAGTGAAAATAACTAGGTCTTAATGTTCTAAAGCTGTATGTGTAGCCATTTCTTAGTCCAAAGAGATCTTTGACAACCACCGGTCCATACTTCCGCTTTTTGGGCGAGCGCAAAGGTTTGACAGAACACGGCCAGTGCCGGTTCCTCACAGACCCTCCTGTAGGTCAGTGATTATGTAACTTGCACACATGAGCCACACACACTGATAAAATCTTGACAATCTGTTCGAAATCCAGTCTGTTCTCTCATAGATAAGCGTAGATCACCCGCATAGACGTGGCGGTTATTGCGCGTCAATTTCCTCAATACAGACGAAACACAATAGAGCTCTTTCATTCGCAGGTCAGAACTCTGTTAACACTGATGGTAAACAAAAACACCTTCTATAATGGACATTTATAAATCGTTCAAATATGTGTTTTGCGGATAGGTGGGGTCCGTTAGTGACTCACAGGAGGTGGATAGGACGACCTCCTCCCCCCGTGCCGTCTCCTTCTTATCACTCCTCGGAGTTATGCGCATAGTTACAGTGTGAGGTTTGCTATCTCCGTGACGGACCGTAAACTCTCTCTGGAAGATGCAGACTTTAAAGCCTGTTCCAACAGGAACTTCGTCAGCCGCCTTTATCCCCGTGCCGTCCCTTGAGCCTTCAAGGAGTGCGTGGCATTGCACAACCAATGTGATGAGCCACTCTTTGTGTCTATCTACCTAACTGCTGTGAAGTGTGTGGGTTTTTATTTTTAAATATCTATGCTTTATTTTGGCTTTTTTTCAGGTTCACAAAGTATGTTGTATATAAGTAAGAATATACGGTATGGTAACTTGTCACATGTTAACGAAAGGCAAATACACCTCTACACAACATATAGAGCTTCACAGTATCAACAAAACAAAATAAAAAACTACAAAGACGACATACCAAAGAACTGACAAAGATAATAGAAAAAATTATCATAAGTATTTGAAATAAAAACACGAAGGGACAGGTGTGTCTAATGTATTTTCGCCTCTATTCTGCTGACAAAATAAATCAAAATCAACCACAATCAGAGCTTAATCATCAAGAATCTGGTCATATTTAATAGAAACACAAGAGACAGTACTCCCTACAGTCAAATCTGCATCATACATTCTACTGTACTTGAATTCCGTGAATGTGGTTCTACGGTTTATTTCACAGTCAAAATCGTACCTTTGAGAGGCACCTGATTCAAATTTTGAATTCAAGGGTGCACTTTACTTCAATTACTTCCACCAACGCTGGCAGGTGTAACACTTTTCTTCTGCCTCGTGTCTGCGTTGTGTTTTATAAATGACTCAGCGTCCCTCGTCGTTTTCATGTTTTATTCTGGAACAAAAAACATCTTATCAACAGCCCCATCTGTCTGTCTGTTCGTCTCTCTGCGCGTGCTGTCCGGAATACTCAAATACAAATAACTTTGAAAATATCGGCTTTAGAGTCACCACATTCATAACGGATATTTGCTAAAACTTTATGTTCGACACCAAATCATTTAATTTGAACCATATATATTCTTAAGTGTTATACTGACGACATCTACCGGACAGCTTCACCGTGACCGACCACTGAACACGCGCTCACCGACTGGGACGAACGCAAAGTCACTTCCGCCCCTAGTCAGTGAACGCCCAAACCAACCAGCAGCCTGCGGCCAAGAGAAACCTAGACAGACAGCGATTACAGAGACAAGTGGAATATTGCTCATAATCCATAACATAACACATTTATCATTATTATTATTATTATAATTATTATTTATTTTTACACAAAGACGGGAAATTACAGTTCTTAATTGCATTATCCCATGATTGTGACACAAGAAACATTATCTGGCTCGGATTGATATTTGGCAATTGTGCTGCCTACTTTCCATCGGATAAGAGGCCATAAACCAACAGATTATACGTGTGCTCATTTCACTTTAGGAGATGACGACAAGACTCTTCAACTTATTGTGATCGTGTCGTTATCTTTATATTTATGTCTGTTGTTGAACAGGCTAAAAGGTGATCGTCTCAGTATCCTATTTATACCTAGTGTGAGCCCTTTAGTTCAACATCGGCCAAATTTGACTTTCATTTTCTTTTAACATTTTGCTTATAATTAAGTTTGAGACTGATTAACCACGAGCAAAGGTCACTGGTCAATTTCTGATCTTGACATTCTGGTCACTCATGGGTAATTTTCTATTCTTGGTCACATTAGTAACAGTATCCAAGGACATTAGTAACTCTTGTCCCTTCCATTGGCTTTTTGTTTATAACATTGTATTGTTGTATTTATAATATTGTTTATGATGTGCAAGTTTAGCCCGGTATTGTGCACTCCCAGTCCTCCTATCTTCCTCCGATCTTTCCCACCCACAGGGGTTTACCTGAACAGGTGAGTGTGTGTGTGTGTGTGGGGAGGGGCTATAAATACCATCGTGTTTTCAGAGGAGGGTTAACATACGCTATTATAAAAAGTCCTCATTCATCCCCTTCGACCTGAGACGTTGAAGGGTGAGCATCAGAGAGGGGAGAAGAAGGGAAAGGATCGCCACCCGCTAAAGGATCAGCCATGCAGGGAGGTGTCCGCTCAGATCTGCTGGTCACACTGGTCATTCTCCTTTTAACACACACGCAGAGCCATGCAAAGTGAGTCGGAGAGAGTAAAAGAATGCCGCACTGATGTTCTTTGTTTTTTTACTTATATACAATTGAGAAATTACCCCTCTAATCATTGTTGGTTTTACCCCCTCCAGAGTTCAGTATGGAAACTCGTCGTTAAGTCTTCCAGACTGGATGATGAATTCAGGTATAGTACAATTTATTACGGTTAAAATCGCTGACACCTGTTTTGTCAACTTGCCGTTTTCAAAACACATCAAAAGGAATTTATGGGAAGATAAAAAAGGATAAAAAGCAGGCTGTTCGTCAGAATGATTTATAATGTGCTGTCAGAAGTTTCTTTATTATTTGCATTACTGACTGAACAATAAGCTCAGAACTTGTTTACCGCACCAGAGAGATTTCTTTGTTTGACAAAGCAACTTCAATCTGGCTGATCGCCTATACTCGTGATTAGAGATCGGTTAATTCATTAAATTATGAGACAAAAGAAACAAAGCGAAAGAAAGAACAAAAGAAATAAATACCTTTTAACTATTTCTATTCTCCGTACACAGAATATGTTGCACAATGCGTCCTCAGCGGCGACTTGGGTGTGCCTTGTGACTGGAAGACGGTTCAGACAAGAACAGGTATCGTAAATGATGAATTAAATACCTATCTAATGTAATCCAAACAGAGTTCATACCATCACTCTACACCATGCTGGATCCAACATAATTTAGAAACAAGCTGCTTTGCAAAGTTAGTACCTCCACTGTCACAACTCGACTTCATTGCTCCTGGAGAGTTTCATGGGCGGAGCATGGCGTTTTGGTCCATAGCGCTCTTCTTATCTATAGGCAGTGCTGTTTCTGTGCCTGTCCCATATCACTAATTGTTGTGAAGGGCAATAATCTTTTATAGCAGCTTGTTCCTCTGGGAGCAATCAAAGTAGAGGGCCTACACTCAAGTCTCACAGTAAGCGGCTCAAAAACAATACGGCTCTTTAGCGTCTAATTATAATGCGCCACAACATATGTACTTTTGTTGTCATTCCAGTGACAACGAGGTGTTACTGGAATGTGGGGTTTTTTTTCACTATAATGTAATGAAAATTATAATGCGCTATAAAAGCTCAGTGCAAAGTGGCACATTGGAAAACATCTGCTGCCATTTATATTGTGCAGTTCAAAGAGGAAGAGCTGGTGAGTTAATTGAATGTTTGCCCTCTAGAAATACACATCTCTAGAAAAAACACTCCAGGCAAACTGAGCTTAAAGTTAGCCATGTCCCTTTTTTTCCTGTGTTGGTACCAAGGACTTTGGTTAATCATTGTGCACTACCCCCTTTGATAGTCCACTTTATATTCATATGCACCTGCTTTTCTCCAGAGGCTGGCTGGTTGAGTTTGTTGGAGAGCAAGCCATTCCGGTGGGACGGGGAGGCTTGCCTGGAGTTCTGGTACCAAGCCCCGACGGTGGGGATTGGGTCAGAACTGAGTGTCTTCCTGAAAGACAGCACAGGACAGGTTGAAATCTGGTCCTCACCTGCCCCACAGGAAAGTGGTTCCTGGAGACAAATATTTGTCCCCCTTGCTATGACAGAAACATGGACACAGGTAAAATAATGCATGCTTATCTATACTAAATTGCACATACAGTATAATGCGTATCTAATAATAAGTATGATCTCGTGAATTTTATAGAAAAATTCATCTTTACGTATCATTAGATTGTATTTGAAGCAGCCAAGGGGTTGTCAATAGATGGAGAAGCCATCGTTGAGCACCTGGGAATAAGGAAAGGACAGTGTGGTGAGTATCCTCAGAAAACATACTCAGTTGTCAAATAAAAAAATACATGTGTATATGACTTTTTATGATGTTTCTAATCTACTGCTCATCTCCAAAATATTCTGTCAATGGATGTTTTACACTCACCGCATAACCATTTTAAAACATTGCATAAACAAAATCACGCACAGGAATCAAGGCAAATTACACAAAAAGGGGAGGCACAGCAACTAGGCGCAGTACTTTAAATAAAATATTTACTCTCCGTCTCTGCAGCCATGACTGCAGTCTCTCCACAAGTGATTTAAAATCCTAGCATACAGAGCAGCAGGGCTGCCCCTGCTTACGGTAACACATAGCAACACATGATATCTCATTACTGGTGACAGATTGGGAATGTAAACAGTGCCAAACATCTCTGAAAAAAACAATGTTACTAAAGACTGTAAAATACTACAAAAGTCACTAAAGAAGTGTCAAAAATACTGCATTATATTTGCATTAGCCTGAGCTTGTGCGATCCGAATAATATGCCTGCGAGGCTCGATTAGTCTGACGCCTAGGTCATCATTCCTTGTTTAGTTATTTAGCTGTTTTCATGATGATTATTTTCCCCATCACCTCCAGGGAAACAGTGTGAACCTAACACCGACTTCTGGACAGATGAGTCCACTCACTGTGTGTGTGCCGACGGCCAGCTCTCCTGCTCCCCCGCCCACTGTCCTGAGGGCCAGGCATGTGGTCGGCGGCGGGAGATCTCCGCTAACGCCACCACACCAGGGTCCTGCAATGTGCACAGCGACCCGCACTGCAGCACCTTCGACGGCGCCCTCTTCCGCTTCATGGCCCCCTGTAGCTACATCCTGGCCAAGACCTGCTCGCCGACTGAGGCTCTTCCTATGTTCAGCGTGGAGGTGGTCAACGAGAAGAGGGAGAACTCATCCGAGTCTGTGGTCCAGCGGGTCAACGTGGCACTTAATAACCTCAGGTTGTCTCTTCTGAAGAAGCAGACTCACCGAGCTATGGTGATTCCCTTGATATCATAATTCAATTGAATTATCTCTGTACAGATAGCCTCATTCTACTGAGACAATGAAGTAAAGCTTTCAAAAGTGAAGCTTATCGCAAAGTGCAGTTAAGAGTTTAGTTACATCATGTTCTGGAATTCCAATGCTTATCAGTTCTCAGCTGCCGATAGCTAACCATTGGGTGCAGTAAATGGATATTGCAAATGAACATCTGTACAAGTAAAATGAGATCTGAATCTGTCTCCCTAACCCCTAGGTCAACGGCATCTGGAGGAGGCTGCCTTTGAGCCTCAATGGAGGCGCCGTCAACATCCGCAGCAACCCTGCCGCCGTCATGGTGGAAACCAACTTCGATCTCCTAATCTCCTACGACAGCGCAGGTGCGATCCACATCAGCGTTCCGCGCACTTACTCTGGAGAGGTCTGCGGCATGTGCGGCAACTTCAACAACCGCAGAGACGACGACGACCGTATGCCCGACGGTTCCAAAGCACCGGACGCTACGGCCTTGGCCGAGAGCTGGCGGACGGACGAGGGAGTCTCCCCCTGCGACACCATCCTCATTCCACACATGTGCAAGCCGCAGGAAGAGGCCGAATATACCGGCGAGCATTACTGCGGAAGCCTCTTGTCCAGAACCGGGCCCTTTTCAGGCTGCCTTTCTGCCCTGGCCGTGGAGAGCTACTTCAGGGGTTGCGTGACAGGGATGTGCGCCACTCACGGTGACCTGGCGGTGCTGTGCGAAACGCTACAGGTGTACGCCACTATCTGCCAGGATGCCGGAGTCGTCCTACCGTCCTGGAGGAACTCCACTCTGTGCCGTATGTTACTTCATTACGTCCCATTCAGTTTTTCCTGTTGCTTGTTTTAGTAAAAGGGAATGATGATGATGATGATGATGATAATAATTTTGACGACAAATTTTGATGATGAATCTTCTGCTCCAACCCCCACCAGCCTTGGAGTGCGGTGCAAACAGTCAGTATAATTCCTGCGCCGAGGGCTGCCCGGAGGTGTGCTCCGGCATGGATGCGACTGGCTCCTGTGGAAGCTGCGAGGAGAGATGCGAATGTGACCCCGGCTACAAACTCAGTGGGGATAGATGTGTTCTGGCTGAGGACTGCGGCTGCTGGACAAATGGGAAACACTACGAGGTTAGCGGACAAGTTTAAAAAAAATTCCATTGGAGTTTCATTTAATGGTGATGTCTTTGTTGCTGCTGGTCAATCAATGTGGGTTATAAACTAACTAGCTAAAGCATTTGATCTCAGTTTTGTCACATCTTTCCTTCCTCTTCCTTGATCAGGTTGGAACTTCTGCTAGCTTCTTGCTATCGTCAGGAACATGCATATACATTTATATTAAGTTGATATGATTGTTGAATTTCATAAAATGAGGTCCACTAGAAAATGTAGTTGGATATTTTGAAACCTCATGCTATGCGAAAGTAAGCTACAATTTACTGAAAGTAATTAGCACTCGAGTAACAGTCCGCTTCCAGCATTCATACAATTTCCTTTATGAATCCAGAAAGGCGAGAAGTTCCTCGACGGAGAATGTAAGGAGAGGTGCCAGTGCATGGGAAACGGCCGACTCCAGTGCGCCTCATGGCAGTGTGCAAACAACGAAGTCTGTAGAGTCAAGGACGGAGTCAAAGGTTGTTTCCCTTCCAAACCGGCCACCTGTCGCGTGTATGGTGACCCACACTACATCACCTTCGACAAAAAGGCCTACGACTTCCAGGGAGGCTGCAACTACACGCTGGCCACCACATGTGGCCAAGATAGTCGAGTGCGGTTCACTGTGACAGGACGCAACCTGAACCCCACCCACCAGAACTTGACCAGATCCAAGCTGGAGGACGTGGCCCTCCAGGTGGAGGATATTCACCTCACCTTGAAAGAGAATGGAAAAGTCTATGTAAGCATTGACACAATACCCCATTGCTTTAACATAGGTTAATTGTTTG
>NC_137196.1:11723553-11758553 GCF_960531495.2 Zeus faber | reverse complement strand
GACTGCAGCTTCGACAGCAACCTTTGCAGCTGGAGCCAGTTAATAACGGACGTGTTTGATTGGACGCGGGAAAGCGGCTCCACCCCCACGTTAATGACGGGGCCTTCATCTGACCACACAAGAGGAGGTTGGAAACTCTTTGGCTCGGTTTGATTTTTATGTAATCTTGCGACGATGGACAATGTACAATTTTTTTGCCAACAAAACACAAAATGTGGATGTCAGGAAAAGTTAGAAATTGTGTTTGTGTTCAAAGGTCAACCTCGATATGTTCTATCTTCCATGTCTAGGTGGTCACTACATTTACATCGAGGCCAACAGTGCAACACATGGTGACACAGCTCGTCTCCTCAGCTCTGAGTGTTCTCACTCTGGTCCTCAGTGTCTGCAGTTCTGGTACCACATGTATGGCTCAGCAGATACAATGGGCCTGAATGTTTACTTGCTCCAGCGCAGAAAGGCTAATGGTGTTTGGTGGAAACGGAATAACCAAGGAAATGTGTGGCACCAAGCTCAACTAAACTTAACAACAACCGCGCCTTTCCAGGTGAGCTACCGACTGCTAGTTTGAAATTGAATGAGCATTCAATTTCGAACTTCGAAATCACCAGCAGGTTCGCGATTCTCCCCGTATTTTTGTTGGTAATGTTGTCATGGTCGCCATATTAGGGTGGTCAAAATCCGGCGGAAAGCAAAGGCATGCTCTGCGGGGTGTCGACTGTGGGTCGCCTGGCTCCGAACCGACTTTTATGAAATTTGGTTACGAGTTTTGAGCGGGTCGGCTGCGGTTGGCTCCAGAGGGGTCCGATACACCGCATCCGTCAACGCACACCACACCCGCCCACCTGGCTCTAGGGCTGAAGGAACGAAATTTGAATACAATTTTCATATTACAAAAAATAAGGACAAAGTTCAATATAAGTTCATCCAATTTGTTGCACAGTGAATGCACATTAGAGAGAAATATTCCCAGGTGCAGTGTGCGGAGTCCGGGTTCAGCAGAGACGCACCAGATCAGTCAGTGCACCAGCGTTTCACTGTGTGTACAAGGGAGTTCGCCCTTGACCAGAATGTCCAGTAATTCCACAGATGTGGCAATGAAAGTGGGAAGGACCGTGAGAATGCGAGCGGGATTTTTTTTTTTTTTTTTTTTTTTTTTTTAGGAGCTATCTACAATCTTCTCCACAGCGGAGGAGCAGTAGGTAACTGAGAAAATGAAGCAGTAGAGTTTTTTATTTGCTTTGTTTGGAGAAAGTATTGCTCTAATTGGAGCTACGGAGCTGCAGGTAGTCATTTTTCTCTTACTACCAGCGTTCCCCTCTGGCAAAAATAGCATCCGTTATTTTTCGCTTATTTTGGTGAGTAACTTAAAAGTAGTGGAATAAGAAACTCAGTTTATTATTCTCAAGTGTCATTTTGCTAAAGCTTTTAACTGTCTAGGTATGTTGTTGAAATATTCTCATATTTTTGTTATTTAATTTTTAACAATGGCATAGCCATCAGTGCTGAAAGAAAATAGAATCGTGACCTTAAATCAAAAGTCAAATTGAATCATGGATTTGGAGAATCATGACACCCCTAGTATTGACTATCACTCTTATTTTGTAATTGTCAAAACGAAATTCCAGATAATATTTGAGGGGCGCAGAGGTTCCAATGATCAGTCTGATGTTGCCATAGATGATGTCTCTCTTCATCATGGGCACTGTGTTGGTAAGCATTCATAATTATATACACTATTCCTCTACCTTTTATCTTGATCAACTCCAGGCATGAAAAGGCCATTATTGTGAATGAGGTCACTGTCAAATTTTGTTATCGATCTACTGAAGCCAACAACCCCTGCTCCGTCAACCATTGGTCCATTTACAACAGAGAAACCACAACCTTTAACAACTCTAATGTCACAATCTATGACCACAGAAACACCAAAAGCTCCAACTACACATCCATCACAACCATCAACTGCAGTTGAACCTCTGCCAACCACCACAGAAAGAGTGGAACTTCCAACTTCAACTACAACAGAACAGCCAACAATAGGACAACCTGAATCCACAACATATCTCGAAACACAGCCACCAGCAACTGACGGACCAGGACTTACAACCACAGCAGGTCACAAATAAACTGTCACATCGAGCCAAATAAATAATAAATCTTTTATCTTGAGTTCTGGATTATCTAACACATTCATTTAAGTCACCTCAACGGTCATAAAAATATGATGATTTGTTGTTCATGTTCCCTTTGCAGTCTGTGACCTGGACTGCAGCTTCGACAGCAACCTTTGCAGCTGGAGCCAGTTAATAACGGACGTGTTTGATTGGACGCGGGAAAGCGGCTCCACCCCCACGTTAATGACGGGGCCTTCATCTGACCACACAGGAGGAGGTTGGAAACTCTTTGGCTCGGTTTGATCTTTATGTAATCTTGCGACGATGGACAATGTACAATTTTCTTGCCAACAAAACACAAAATGTGGATGTCAGGAAAAGTTAGAAATTGTGTTTGTGTTCAAAGGTCAACCTCGATATGTTCTATCTTCCATGTCCAGGTGGTCACTACATTTACATCGAGGCCAACAGTGCAACACATGGTGACACAGCTCGTCTCCTCAGCTCTGAGTGTTCTCACTCTGGTCCTCAGTGTCTGCAGTTCTGGTACCACATGTATGGCTCAGCAGATACAATGGGCCTGAATGTTTACTTGCTCCAGCACGGAAAGGCTAATGGTGTTTGGTGGAAACGGAATAACCAAGGAAATGTGTGGCACCAAGCTCAAATAAACTTAACAACAACCGCACCTTTCCAGGTGAGCTACCGACTGCTAGTTTGAAATTGAAACCGAATCACACAGAAAAGCTATATGATGGCTACTCACATTCAATATTTTGATGCTATGGCAATATGGTGCGACAAAGATTTTATTCATACAGCTGCGAGTGCCCATTTTTTGTCATTCTCAAAATGTTCACACATTGCTAGTACCGACTAGGGGTGTCACGATTGAGAATCAAAATCAAAAATGAATGAGCACTCGATTTCGAACTTCGAAATCACCAGCAGGTTCGCGATTCTCCCCGTATTTTTGTGGGTAATGTTGTCATGGTCGCCATATTAGGGTGGTCAAGATCCGGCGGAAAGCAAATGCGGCATGCTCTGGGGGGTGTCGACTGTGGGTCGCCTGGCTCCGAACCGACTTTTATGAAATTTGGTTCCGAGTTTTGAGCGGGTCGGCTACCGTCGGCTCCAGAGGGGTCCGCTGCATCTCATCCCTCAACGCACACCACACCCGCCCACCTGGCTCTAGGGCTGCAGGAACGAAATTCGAATACAATTCTAATATTGCAAAAAAAAATAAAAAGTTCAGTTAAAGTTCATCCAGTTTGTTGCACAGTGAACCCACATTAGAGAGAAATATTCCCGGTCGTGGTGTGCGGAGTCCGCATCGGCGGAGACGCACCAACGCAGTTTCAGTGTGTGTACAAGGGAGTGCGCCTTTAACCAGAATCTCCAGTAATTCCACAGATTTTGCAATGAAAGTGGAAAAGCAACCCGACCATCACCGACAGAATGTCCTTTAGTGCAGAGGTTCCCAATCACCAGCTCGCTGACCGGGCCATGAGAATGCGAGTGGGTTTTTAGCGGCAATCTTTGATCTGCTCGTCAGTGGAGGATCAGTAGGAAACTGAGTAAATTAAGCAGTAGAGATTTTATTTCTTATTAGAAAAGCTTGCTCTGTTCGGAGCTACAGAACTGCAGGTAGTCATTTTCCTTTTACTACCAGCGTTCCCCTCTGGCAAAAATAACATCTGTTTTTTTGCACTTATTTTGGTGAGTAACTTAAAAGTAGTTTAATAAGTAACTTATTGTTTATTATTCTCAAGTCTAGTTCTGCGAAATCTCTCAAATGCCTAGATGTGATGTTGAAATATTCTCACATGTTATTATTTTCACTTTTCAATTTTCAAAAAAAAGTTACTTGTTGAGAAAGAGTGGTAGTCTTTACAAATCAAGACTCGATAGTCGAACAATGGCATAGCTGTCAGTACTGGAAAAAAATCTAATCATGACCTTAAAATCAAAGGTCAAATTGAATCATGGATTTGGAGAACCGTGACACCCCTAGTATTGACTATCACTCTTGTTTTGTAACTGTCAAAACCAAATTCCAGATAATATTTGAGGGGCGCAGAGGGTCCAATGATCAGTCTGATGTTGCCATAGATGATGTCTCTCTTCATCGTGGGCACTGTGTTGGTAAGCATTTATAATTAAATACAGTATTCCTCTACCTTTTATTTATGATCAACTCCAGGCATGAAAAGGCCATTATTGTGAATGAGCTCATTGTCAAATTTTGTTATAGATCTACTTAAGCAAACAACCCCTGCTCCATCAACCATTGGTCCATTTACAACAGAGAAACCACAACCTTTAACAACTCTAATGTCACAATCTATGACCACAGAAACACCAAAAGCTCCAACTACACATCCATCACGACCATCAACTGCAGTTGAACCTCTGCCAACCACCACAGAAAGAGTGGAACTTCCAACTTCAACTAGAACAGAAAAGCCAACAATAGGACAACCTGAATCCACAACATATCTCGAAACACAGCCACCAGCAACTGACGGACCAGGACTTACAACCACAGCAGGTCACAAATTAACTGTCACATCGAGCCAAATAAATAATAAATCTTTAATCTTGAGTTCGGGATTATCTAACATATTCATTTAAATCACCTCAACGGTCATAAAAATATGATGATATGTTGTTCATGGTCCCTTTGCAGTCTGTGACCTGGACTGCAGCTTCGACAGCAACCTTTGCAGCTGGAGCCAGTTAATAACGGACGTGTTTGATTGGACGCAGGAAAGCGGCTCCACCCCTACGTTAATGACGGGACCTTCATCTGACCACACAGGAGGAGGTTGGAAACTCTTTGGCTCGGTTTGATCTTTATGTAATCTAACGACGATGGACAATGTAAAAAAAAATTTGGCCAACAAAACACAAAATGTGGATGTCAGGAAAAGTTAGAAATTGTGTTTGTGTTCAAAGGTCAACCTCGATATGTTCTATCTTCCATGTCTAGGTGGTCACTACATTTACATCGAGGCCAACAGTGCAACACATGGTGACACAGCTCGTCTCCTCAGCTCTGAGTGTTCTCACTCTGGTCCTCAGTGTCTGCAGTTCTGGTACCACATGTATGGCTCAGCAGATACAATGGGCCTGAATGTTTACTTGCTCCAGCACGGAAAGGCTAATGGTGTTTGGTGGAAACGGAATAACCAAGGAAATGTGTGGCACCAAGCTCAACTAAACTTAACAACAACCGCACCTTTCCAGGTGAGCTACCGACTGCTAGTTTGAAATTGAAACTGAATCACACAGAAAAGCTATATGATGGCTACTCACATTCAATATTTTGATGCTATGGCAATATGGTGCGACAAAGATTTTATTCATACAGCTGCGAGTCCCCATTATTCGTCATTCTCAAAATGTTCACACATTGCTAGTATTGACTAGGGGTGTCACGATTGAGAATCAAAATCGAAATGAGCATTTAATTTCGAGCCTCGAAATCATCAGCAGGTTCGCGATTCTTCCCGTATTCTTGTGGGTAATGTTGCCATGGTCGCCATATTAGGGTGGTCAAGATACGCCGGAAAGCAAATGCGGCATTCTCTGGGGGGTGTCGACTGTGGGTCGCCTGGCTCCGAACCGACTTTTATGAAATTTGGTTACGAGTTTTGAGCGGGTCGGCTGTGGTTGGCTCCAGAGGGGTCCGATACACCGCATCCGTCAACGCACACCACACCCGCCCACCTGGCTCTAGGGCTGAAGGAACGAAATTTGAATACAATTTTCATAATCCAAAAAATAAGGACAAAGTTCAATATAAGTTCATCCAGTTTGTTGCACAGTGAATGCACATTAGAGAGAAATATTCCCAGGTGCAGTGTGCGGAGTCCGGGTTCAGCAGAGACGCACCAGATCAGTCAGTGCACCGGCGTTTCACTGTGTGTACAAGGGAGTGCGCCCTTGACCAGAATGCCGAGTAATTCCACAGATGTGGCAATGAAAGTGGGAAGGACCGTGAGAATGCAAGCGGGATTTTTTTTTTTTTAGGAGCTATCTACAATCTTCTCCACAGCGGAGGAGCAGTAGGTAACTGAGAAAATAAAGCAATAGAGTTTTTATTTGCTTTGTTTGGAGAAAGTATTGCTCTAATTGGAGCTACGGAGCTGCAGGTAGTCATTTTTCTCTTACTACCAGCGTTCCCCTCTGGCAAAAATAGCATCCGTTATTTTTCGCTTATTTTGGTGAGTAACTTAAAAGTAGTGTAATAAGTAACTCATTGTTTATTATTCTCAAGTGTCATTTTGCTAAAGCTTTTAACTGTCTAGGTATGTTGTTGAAATATTCTCATATTTTGTTATTTTTAATTTTTAACAATGGCATAGCCGTCAGTGCTGAAAGAAAATAGAATCGTGACCTTAAATCAAAAGTCAAATTGAATCATGTATTTGGAGAATCATGACGCCCCTAGTATTGACTATCACTCTTATTTTGTAATTGTCAAAACCAAATTCCAGATAATATTTGAGGGGCGCAGAGGTTCCAATGATCAGTCTGATGTTGCCATAGATGATGTCTCTCTTCATCATGGGCACTGCGTTGGTAAGCATTCATAATTATATACAGTATTCCTCTACCTTTTATTTATGATCAACTCCAGGCATGAAAAGGCCTTATTGTCAATGAGCTCATTGTCAAATTTTGTTATCGATCTACTGAAGCCAACAACCCCTGCTCCGTCAACCATTGGTCCATTTACAACAGAGAAACCACAACCTTTAACAACTCTAATGTCACAATCTATGACCACAGAAATACCAAAAGCTCCAACTACACATCCATCACGACCATCAACTGCAGTTGAACCTCTGCCAACCACCACAGAAAGAGTGGAACTTCCAACTTCAACTACAACAGAACAGCCAACAATAGGACAACCTGAATCCACAACATATCTCGAAACACAGCCACCAGCAACTGACGGACCAGGACTTACAACCACAGCAGGTCACAAATTAACTGTCACATCGAGCCAAATAAATAATAAATCTTTTATCTTGAGTTCTGGATTATCTAACACATTCATTTAAGTCACCTCAACGGTCATAAAAATATGATGATTTGTTGTTCATGTTCCCTTTGCAGTCTGTGACCTGGACTGCAGCTTCGACAGCAACCTTTGCAGCTGGAGCCAGTTAATAACGGACGTGTTTGATTGGACGCGGGAAAGCGGCTCCACCCCCACGTTAATGACGGGACCTTCATCTGACCACACAGGAGGAGGTTGGAAACTCTTTGGCTTGGTTTGATCTTTATGTAATCTAACGACGATGGACAATGTAAAAAAAAAATTGGCCAACAAAACACAAAATGTGGATGTCAGGCAAATTAAAAATTGTGTTCAAAGGTCAACCTCGATATGTTCTATCTTCCATGTCTAGGTGGTCACTACATTTACATCGAGGCCAACAGTGCAACACATGGTGACACAGCTCGTCTCCTCAGCTCTGAGTGTTCTCACTCTGGTCCTCAGTGTCTGCAGTTCTGGTACCACATGTATGGCTCAGCAGATACAATGGGCCTGAATGTTTACTTGCTCCAGCACGGAAAGGCTAATGGTGTTTGGTGGAAACGGAATAACCAAGGAAATGTGTGGCACCAAGCTCAAATAAACTTAACAACAACCGCACCTTTCCAGGTGAGCTACCGACTGCTAGTTTGAAATTGAAACCGAATCACACAGAAAAGCTATATGATGGCTACTCACATTCAATATTTTGATGCTATGGCAATATGGTGCGACAAAGATTTTATTCATACAGCTGCGTGTGCCCATTTTTTGTCATTCTCAAAATGTTTACACATTGCTAGTACCGACTAGGGGTGTCACGATTGAGAATCAAAATCAAAAATGAATGAGCACTCGATTTCGAACTTCGAAATCACCAGCAGGTTCGCGATTCTCCCCGTATTTTTGTGGGTAATGTTGTCATGGTCGCCATATTAGGGTGGTCAAGATATGGCGGAAAGCAAATGCGGCATGCTCTGGGGGGTGTCGACTGTGGGTCGCCTGGCTCCGAACCGACTTTTATGAAATTTGGTTCCGAGTTTTGAGCGGGTCGGCTACGGTCGGCTCCAGAGGGGTCCGCTGCATCGCATCCCTCAACGCACACCACACCCGCCCACCTGGCTCTAGGGCTGCAGGAACGAAATTCGAATACAATTCTAATATTGCAAAAAAAAATAAAAAGTTCAGTAAAAGTTCATCCAGTTTGTTGCACAGTGAATCCACATTAGAGAGAAATATTCCCGGTCGTGTTGTGCGGAGTCCGCATCGGCGGAGACGCACCAACGCAGTTTCAGTGTGTACAGGGGAGTGCGCCTTTAACCAGAATGTCCAGTAATTCCACAGATGTGGCAATGAAAGTGGAAAAGAAACCCGACCATCACCGACAGAATGTCCTTTAGTGCAGAGGTTCCCAATCACCAGCTCGCTGACCGGGCCATGAGAATGCGAATGGGTTTTTAGGGGCCATCTTTGATCTGCTCCACAGCGGAGGAGCAGTAGGAAACTGAGTAAATTAAGTAGTAGAGATTTTATTTCTTATTAGAAAAGCTTGCTCTGTTCGGAGCTACAGAACTGCAGGTAGTCATTTTCCTTTTACTACCAGCGTTCCCCTCTGGCAAAAATAACATCTGTTTTTTTGCACTTATTTTGGTGAGTAACTTTAAAGTAGTTTAATAAGAAACTTATTGTTTATTATTCTCAAGTCTAGTTCTGCGAAATCTCTTAACTGCCTAGGTGTGATGTTGAAATATTCTCATATGTTATTATTTTCACTTTTTAATTTTCAAAAAAAAGTTACTTGTTGAGAAAAAGTGGTAGTCTTTACAAATCAAGACTCGATAGTCGAACAATGGCATAGCTGTCAGTCCTGAAAAAAATCTAATCATGACCTTAGAATCGAAGGTCAAATTGAATCATGGATTTGGAGAACCGTGACACCCCTAGTATTGACTATCACTCTTGTTTTGTAACTGTGAAAACCAAATTCCAGATAATATTTGAGGGGCGCCGAGGGTCCAATGATCAGTCTGATGTTGCCATAGATGATGTCTCTCTTCATCGTGGGCACTGTGTTGGTAAGCATTCATAATTATATACAGTATTCCTCTACCTTTTATTTATGATCAACTCCAGGCATGAAAAGGCCATTATTGTCAATGAGCTCATTGTCAAATTTTGTTATAGATCTACTTAAGCCAACAACCCCTGCTCCATCAACCATTGGTCCATTTACAACAGAGAAACCACAACCTTTAACAACTCTAATGTCACAATCTATGACCACAGAAACACCAAAAGCTCCAACTACACATCCATCACGACCATCAACTGCATTTGAACCTCTGCCAACCACCACAGAAAGAGTGGAACTTCCAACTTCAACTACAACAGAACAGCCAACAATAGGACAACCTGAATCCACAACATATCTCGAAACACAGCCACCAGCAACTGACGGACCAGGACTTACACCCACAGCAGGTCACAAATTAACTGTCACATCGAGCCAAATAAATAATAAATCTTTTATCTTGAGTTCTGGATTATCTAACACATTCATTTAAATCACCTCAACGGTCATAAAAATATGATGATTTGTTGTTCATGTTCCCTTTACAGTCTGTGACCTGGACTGCAGCTTCGACAGCAACCTTTGCAGCTGGAGCCAGTTAATAACGGACGTGTTTGATTGGACGCAGGAAAGCGGCTCCACCCCCACGTTAATGACGGGGCCTTCATCTGACCACACAGGAGGAGGTTGGAAACTCTTTGGCTCGGTTTGATCTTGATGTAATCTTGCGACGATGGACAATGTACAATTTTCTTGCCAACAAAACACAAAATGTGGATGTCAGGAAAAGTTAGAAATTGTGTTTGTGTTCAAAGGTCAACCTCGATATGTTCTATCTTCCATGTCTAGGTGGTCACTACATTTACATCGAGGCCAACAGTGCAACACATGGTGACACAGCTCGTCTCCTCAGCTCTGAGTGTTCTCACTCTGGTCCTCAGTGTCTGCAGTTCTGGTACCACATGTATGGCTCAGCAGATACAATGGGCCTGAATGTTTACTTGCTCCAGCACGGAAAGGCTAATGGTGTTTGGTGGAAACGGAATAACCAGGGAAATGTGTGGCACCAAGCTCAACTAAACTTAACAACAACCGCACCTTTCCAGGTGAGCTACCGACTGCTAGTTTGAAATTGAAACTGAATCACACAGAAAAGCTATATGATGGCTTCTCACATTCAATATTTTGATGCTATGGCAATATGGTGCGACAAAGATTTTATTCATACAGCTGCGAGTGCCCATTTTTCGTCATTCTCAAAATGTTCACACATTGCTAGTATTGACTAGGGGTGTCAAGATTGAGAATCAAAATCGAAATGAGCATTCAATTTCGAGGCTCGAAATCATCAGCAGGTTCGCGATTCTTCCCGTATTCTTGTGGGTAATGTTGCCATGGCCGCCATATTAGGGTGGTCAAGATACGCCGGAAAGCAAATGCGGCATGCTCTGGGGGGTGTCGACTGTGGATCGCCTGGCTCCGAACCGACTTTTATGAAATTTCGTTACGAGTTTTGAGCGGGTCGGCTGTGGTTGGCTCCAGAGGGGTCCGATACACCGCATCCGTCAACGCACACCACACCCGCCCACCTGGCTCTAGGGCTGCTGGAACGAAATTTGAATACAATTTTCATATTACAAAAAATAAGGACAAAGTTCAATATAAGTTCATCCAGTTTGTTGCACAGTGAATGCACATTAGAGAGAAATATTCCCAGGTGCAGTGTGCGGAGTCCGGGTTCAGCAGAGACGCACCAGATCAGTCAGTGCACCGGCGTTTCACTGTGTGTACAAGGGAGTGCGCCCTTGACCAGAATGCCGAGTAATTCCACAGATGTGGCAATGAAAGTGGGAAGGACCGTGAGAATGCAAGTGGGATTTTTTTTTTTTTAGGAGCTATCTACAATCTTCTCCACAGCGGAGGAGCAGTAGGTAACTGAGAAAATAAAGCAATAGAGTTTTTATTTGCTTTGTTTGGAGAAAGTATTGCTCTAATTGGAGCTACGGAGCTGCAGGTAGTCATTTTTCTCTTACTACCAGCGTTCCCCTCTGGCAAAAATAGCATCCGTTATTTTTCGCTTATTTTGGTGAGTAACTTAAAAGTAGTGTAATAAGTAACTCATTGTTTATTATTCTCAAGTGTCATTTTGCTAAAGCTTTTAACTGTCTAGGTATGTTGTTGAAATATTCTCATATTTTGTTATTTTTAATTTTTAACAATGGCATAGCCATCAGTGCTGAAAGAAAATAGAATCGTGACCTTAAATCAAAAGTCAAATTGAATCATGTATTTGGAGAATCATGACGCCCCTAGTATTGACTATCACTCTTATTTTGTAATTGTCAAAACGAAATTCCAGATAATATTTGAGGGGCGCAGAGGTTCCAATGATCAGTCTGATGTTGCCATAGATGATGTCTCTCTTCATCATGGGCACTGCGTTGGTAAGCATTTATAATTATATACAGTATTCCTCTACCTTTTATTTATGATCAACTCCAGGCATGAAAAGGCCATTATTGTGAATGAGGTCACTGTCAAATTTTGTTATCGATCTACTGAAGCCAACAACCCCTGCTCCGTCAACCATTGGTCCATTTACAACAGAGAAACCACAACCTTTAACAACTCTAATGTCACAATCTATGACCACAGAAATACCAAAAGCTCCAACTACACATCCATCACGACCATCAACTGCAGTTGAACCTCTGCCAACCACCACAGAAAGAGTGGAACTTCCAACTTCAACTACAACAGAACAGCCAACAATAGGACAACCTGAATACACAACATATCTCGAAACACAGCCACCAGCAACTGACGGACCAGGACTTACAACCACAGCAGGTCACAAATTAACTGTCACATCGAGCCAAATAAATAATAAATCTTTTATCTTGAGTTCTGGATTATCTAACACATTCATTTAAGTCACCTCAACGGTCATAAAAATATGATGATTTGTTGTTCATGTTCCCTTTGCAGTCTGTGACCTGGACTGCAGCTTCGACAGCAACCTTTGCAGCTGGAGCCAGTTAATAACGGACGTGTTTGATTGGACGCGGGAAAGCGGCTCCACCCCCACGTTAATGACGGGGCCTTCATCTGACCACAAAGGAGGAGGTTGGAAACTCTTTGGCTCGGTTTGATCTTTATGTAATCTAACGACGATGGACAATGTAAAAAAAAAATTGGCCAACAAAACACAAAATGTGGATGTCAGGCAAATTAAAAATTGTGTTCAAAGGTCAACCTCGATATGTTCTATCTTCCATATCTAGGTGGTCACTACATTTACATCGAGGCCAACAGTGCAACACATGGTGACACAGCTCGTCTCCTCAGCTCTGAGTGTTCTCACTCTGGTCCTCAGTGTCTGCAGTTCTGGTACCACATGTATGGCTCAGCAGATACAATGGGCCTGAATGTTTACTTGCTCCAGCACGGAAAGGCTAATGGTGTTTGGTGGAAACGGAATAACCAAGGAAATGTGTGGCACCAAGCTCAACTAAACTTAACAACAACCGCACCTTTCCAGGTGAGCTACCGACTGCTAGTTTGAAATTGAAACTGAGTCACCCAGAAAAGCTATATGATGGCTACTCACATTCAATATTTTGATACCATGGCAATATGGTGCGACAAAGATTTTATTCATACAGCTGCGTGTGCCCATTTTTTTGTCATTCTCAAAATGTTCACACATTGCTGGTATTGACTAGGGGTGTCACGATTGAGAATCAAAATCGAAATGAGCATTCAATTTCGAGCCTCGAAATCATCAGCAGGTTCGCGATTCTTCCCTTATTCTTGTGGGTAATGTTGCCATGGTCGCCATATTAGGGTGGTCAAGATCCGGCGGAAAGCAAATGTGGCATTCTCTGGGGGGTGTCGACTGTGGATCGCCTGGCTCCGAACCGACTTTCATGAAATTAGATTTAAATTATTGATTATATGATTAAATTTAATTTTTTGCGCTTATTTTGGTGCGTAACTTAAAAGTAGTGTAATAAGTAACTTATTGTGTATTATTCTCAAGTCTAGTTTTGCCAAATCCCTTAACTGTCTAGGTGTGCTGTTCAAATATTCTCATATTGTTATTATTTTAAATATTCAAATAAAAGTTACTTGTTGAGAAACAAGTGTTATTCTTTACATATCAAGACTCTATAGTCGAACAATGGCATAGGCGTCAATGCTGAAAAACACAGAATCATGACCTTAAAATCAAAAGTCTAATTGAATCATGGATTTAGAATCGTGACACCCCTAGTATTGACTATCACTCTTGTTTTCTAACTGTCAAAACCAAATTCCAGATAATATTTGAGGGGCGCAGAGGTTCCAATGATCAGTCTGATGTTGCCATAGATGATATCTCTCTTCATCATGGGCACTGCGTTGGTAAGCATTTATAATTAAATACAGTATTCCTCTACCTTTTATCTATGATCAACTCCAGGCATGAAATGGCCATTATTGTGAATGAGCTCATTGTCAAATTTTGTTATCGATCTACTGAAGCCAACAACCCCTGCTCCATCAACCATTGGTCCATTTACAACAGAGAAACCACAACCTTTAACAACTCTAATGTCACAATCTATGACCACAGAAACACCAAAAGCTCCAACTACACATCCATCACGACCATCAACTGCAGTTGAACCTCTGCCAACCACCACAGAAAGAGTGGAACTTCCAACTTCAACTACAACAGAACAGCCAACAATAGGACAACCTGAATCCACAACATATCTCGAAAGACAGCCACCAGCAACTGACGGACCAGGACTTACAACCACAGCAGGTCACAAATTAACTGTCACGTCAAGCCAAATAAATCTTTAATCTTGAGTTCTGGATTATCTAACACATTCATTTAAGTCACCTCAACGGTCATAAAAATATGATGATTTGTTGTTCATGTTCCCTTTGCAGTCTGTGACCTGGACTGCAGCTTCGACAGCAACCTTTGCAGCTGGAGCCAGTTAATAACGGACGTGTTTGATTGGACGCGGGAAAGCGGCTCCACCCCCACGTTAATGACGGGGCCTTCATCTGACCACACAGGAGGAGGTTGGAAACTCTTTGGCTCGGTTTGATTTTTATGTAATCTTGCGACGATGGACAATGTACAATTTTCTTGCCAACAAAACACAAAATGTGGATGTCAGGAAAAGTTAGAAATTGTGTTTGTTTTCAAAGGTCAACCTCGATATGTTCTATCTTCCATGTCTAGGTGGTCACTACATTTACATCGAGGCCAACAGTGCAACACATGGTGACACAGCTCGTCTCCTCAGCTCTGAGTGTTCTCACTCTGGTCCTCAGTGTCTGCAGTTCTGGTACCACATGTATGGCTCAGCAGATACAATGGGCCTGAATGTTTACTTGCTCCAGCAAAGAAAAGCTAATGGTGTTTGGTGGAAACGGAATAACCAAGGAAATGTGTGGCACCAAGCTCAAATAAACTTAACAACAACCGCACCTTTCCAGGTGAGCTACCGACTGCTAGTTTGAAATTGAAACCGAATCACACAGAAAAGCTATATGATGGCTACTCACATTCAATATTTTGATACTATGGCAATATGGTGCGACAAAGATTTTATTCATACAGCTGCGAGTGCCCATTTTTTGTCATTCTCAAAATGTTCACACATTGCTGGTATTGACTAGGGGTGTCACGATTGAGGATCAAACTCGTAAATCGAAATGAGCTTTACATTTGGAACTTCGAAATCACAAGCGCATTCGCAATGTTCCCCATATTTTTGTGGGTAATGTTGTCATGGTCGCCATATTACGGTGGTCAAGATCCGCCGAGAAGAAAATGCGGCATGCTCTGCGGGGTGTCAACTGCGGATCGCCTGGCTCCGAATCGACTTTCATGAAATTAGATTAAAATTATTGATTAAATGATTATATGATTAAATTAATTTTTTTGCGCTTATTTTGGTGCGTAACTTAAAAGTAGTGTAATAAGTAACTTATTGTGTATTATTCTCAAGTCTAGTTTTGCCAAATCCCTTAACTGTCTAGGTGTGCTGTTAAAATATTCTCATATTGTTATTATTTCAAATATTCAAATAAAAGTTACTTGTTGAGAAACAAGTGTTATTCTTTACATATCAAGACTCTATAGTCAAACAATGGCATAGGCGTCAATGCTGAAAAACACAGAATCATGACCTTAAAATCAAAGGTCAAATTGAATCATGGATTTGGAGAACCGTGACACCCCTAGTATTGACTATCACTCTTGTTTTCTAACTGTCAAAACCAAATTCCAGATAATATTTGAGGGGCGCAGAGGTTCCAATGATCAGTCTGATGTTGCCATAGATGATGTCTCTCTTCATCGTGGGCACTGTGTTGGTAAGCATTTATAATTAAATACAGTATTCCTCTACCTTTTATTTATGATCAACTCCAGGCATGAAATGGCCATTATTGTGAATGAGGTCACTGTCAAATTTTGTTATAGATCTACTTAAGCCAACAACCCCTGCTCCGTCAACCATTGGTCCAGTTACAACAGAGAAACCACAACCTTCGACAAATGTAATGCCACAATCTACGACCACAGAAATATCAAAAGCTCCAACTACAGTTCAACGTCTGCCAACCACCACAGAAAGAGTGGCACTTCCAACTTCAACTAGCACAGAACAGCCAACAACAGGACAACCTGAATCTACAACATATCTCGAAACACAGCCACCAGCAACTGACCGACCAGGACTTACAACCACAGCAGATACACTAAATACCACGAAAGATGGTCCAGAAACTTTTACAAATGAGGGATCCCAACTTCCAACATCAGAAAAGCCACAAATACCAACTACAGTAAGGCCACAACCTCCACCTACAGTAAGGCCACAATCTCCCACTACAGCAAGACCACAACATCCAACTACAGCTAGACCACAACGTCCAAATACAGCTGGACCACAACGTCCAACTACAGCTGGACCACAGCCTCCAACTACAGCTCGACCACAGCGTCCAACTACAGCTCGACCACAGCGTCCAACTACTGCTCGACCACAGCGTCCAACTACAGCTCGACCACAGCGTCCAACTACAGCTCGACCACAGCGTCCAACTACAGCTCGACCACAGCGTCCAACTACTGCTCGACCACAGCGTCCAACTACAGCTCGACCACAGCGTCCAACTACAGCTCGACCACAGCGTCCAACTACTGCTCGACCACAGCGTCCAACTACAGCTCGACCACAACGTCCAACTACAGCTCGACCACAACGTCCAACTACAGCTCGACCACAACGTCCAACTACAGTAAGACCACAACCTCCAACTACAGTCAGACCACAACCGCCAACTACGGAAAAGCCACAACTTCCTTCTACAGTACAACCACAACCTCCAGCAACAACTAGACCACAACCACCAACCACGACTAAGCCACCAACAACAACTGAAAGACCAGTGCCTCCAACCACATTGTTACCAAGTTCGTTTTTTATATATGCCTTTCAATTATTATTTTTACTTGAGAGTTTCTTTAACCAACTGTTGATTTGGTTGCCAACCAACTATTGTGGGTAATAGACAATCTTGGTGATACAGTGTTTCTGGTTAATGTAATGTGACTAATTATATGCAGCATATAATCACATTGTATAAAATATTCTGTCCTGTAATACATTTCTTGATTGCTCATGGGACTCATTTTGCTTCTTCATTTTCAGCACCCGCTTGTCCGACGAACAGCCATTACAGCATGTGTGTCCCTCCCTGCCAGCCAAGCTGTAAGAACCTTCACGGTCCACCCAAGTGTAATGCGGATGAGCCTTGCATTCAGGGATGTGTCTGTAACGATGGCTTTGTGTTGAAATTGAGGGTCTGTGTGCCAATTCAGCAGTGTGGATGTGTTGAAAAGACTGGCGACATACATAACGTGAGTGTCCACAAGTCTAATTGCGTTTGTCATACAGTACATACATAACATATATGCATAGAGTGAGAGAAGCCTTAAATAACTAACTAAAATGAAGATCGATCTATTAACAATACTGTGTTTATTTTCAGTTCGAGGAGGTGTGGTACACCAACCACTGCAGTCAGAAATGTGAATGTGAAAAAGATCATGGTGTAGGGAAAATTGACTGTGATGATGAATATGAGTGTGGTAAAGATAGAGTCTGCATACAAAATGCAGAGGAACAGTATCGCTGCATATCCACAGGTAAATAATAATACGACTAATTTAAAGCAAATATGTCACGATTCACACAAGCTATGCAAACAAACATTACAAAAGTTATGTCTTATCCGCGAAGTTTTCTCATTTTGTCTCTGGTTTCTCTGCAGACTTCAGCGAGTGCACCATCAAGGGGCACCCCAAGTACAAAACCTTTGATAATATGAAGCATAGATTTAAGGGCGAGCATTCGTACATTCTAGCGCAGACAGCGGGCCTTCCCAGCAACCTTCCGGAGTTCTACATCGAGGGCATCAATACGCTCATCACAGCCAATCAGGATGACAGTGAGGAAGACAATGATGCGATTAACAGCGAAGAGGACAGCCGAAGCGATAGTTGGTGGCGGGATGATGACAGTGATGAAGATGACAAGGATGACAGCGAAGAGCATGGGGCCGGCCAGCTAAGACAGCTCAAGATCGGAGTCTACAACCATACTGTAGAGTTCAAAAGGAACGGGAGGCTCGTCGTAAGTATACTGCTTTGATATAATTTTTACTGAGGCTGATAGTTAGTTCAGCCTGTACTCATAACATAAATACAAACTCTTAAGATTTTCAGCAAAATCATCCGAATTATATAATATTATACTATACTGCATATAGTGTTTGTGTGTGTTTCCATAGCACATCATTATCAGATTAGTGCAGTGGCCCTTAGAGCTCAATGCAACAGCACTGCAACTTAAGAAAACACGTGCAAATCGTCAAAACACAAGCAAATTACAAAAAACACAACTGCATTAACAGAAAACACAAACGCATTAACAGAAAACACAACCGCAAAACCACATTACATTAGTGAGCCTCAGTTACAAAAGTGAGCCACACCGGATGCACTGATTTATCTGTAATAAAATATTTTCAACTAAATTCTTTAGTGTCAGTAATTGCAGTTTATTTTAAGAATTTATACAAGTAACAACCTGGAGCTGCAACTATCACAGACCAGTCGCGCCACACGAGACCACCATGTCCAAATCCTCCATCTGCTTCCTCCATGCAAATAATAAATAGAAAAAACAACTTTTATAATCAATCCAGATGTTATTTCAGCCATTTAAGTGCAATGTTCCAGAGAAAACAGCTTCTACCAGCTCCAAAATAGCGTGGTGGAGTTCAAATCTTTTGGGTGAACGAACTGAACTAAATCACTTCCTGAAACAATCTGTTCATCGGTCAGTTCAGTTGAGCTACTGGTCCATGTATAGTTGTGGCTCAAGGTTGTTACTTGTATAATTTTTTTTATATACAACTACAGACACAAAATAATTTAGTTTAATATATTTTATTGCAGATAAACCAATGCATCCGGTGGTTTTGCAGTTGTGTTTTCTATTAATGCAGTTGTGTTTTTCGTAATTTGCATGTGTTTTCTTAAGTTGCACGGCGCTGAGCTCTCAGGGCCACCATAGATTAGAGATGGAAGGAAATAAGATAAATAGCTTGCACGCCTTGCAAATGTTGCATTCTATTTGCATTTACACATTTAAAAGATGTAATTTTGTCAAACTGTGACATTTTCCTTGCTACATTATTATGGTCCTGCAGGGTCAATGTGACAACTACTCGAGAAATAATTTTACAATAACTACCAATAGAAACATTGTACCAAACAGGTCTGATCAGATATAATAAAATGCAATGACCCTGACCCTTTTCGTTTGCTCTTTCATTTAGCTGGATGGCAGGGTAGCCCATACCCCTGTTTCACCCACTAGCGGACTGACAATCAGGAAGCGTTCCTCTCGAATCTACCTGAAGACAGACTTTGGCCTGTCTGTTGAGTTTGATGGACACAGTAGAGCAGGTAATTAGTTTGCATTATTAGTTTGCATATCAATATTAATAATAAGTATTTAACAATGTATGCTATTGTATATGTGGATCCATGCTTTATTGCACCGATCTAAGCATCTATTCCATAGGCATTTAAATGGACAATATACTTTAAATTACTTGCTTCCTTAAAGGGTGTAACCAGGCGATCAAATCAATCAATCGAATCACCAACCATTCCAGGGATTGTGCAGTAATGTACTTGCGATAACACTGGTGTGACACTGTACATATATTCCTATTATAATCTACAATGTTTAACCTATATACACCAAAACTGTAATTTATCCCGTGCATAGTATCACAAATATATATTTGTATATCTTAAATATCTGACTATTTCTCTTTTTTATTTTCGGCTATTTGTATATATCTAACATTTGAATATATATATTTTTTTTATTTTATCATGTTTTATTTTTATTCTCCTTTTTTCAGATTGATAAGCTTTTTTATTATTTTTCTTAATGGTTAGGGTCTGTACTGGAGTGCACCAAACCTCACCAGGATAAATTTCTCATATGTAAATATCCCTGGCGAAATAAAACACATTCTGATTTAAATTTAAATTTGTCTATCTTACCCAAATTCAGACGAGATGATAAACACCAATTTCATCCTTGTGTAGTTCAGAACTGAGATAGCGACCCAAACGACTGCATACCAACTGTATTAGCTCAATGCAATGCTGCAGAATGCACCAACTTTCCTAACTCCTGTGAAATAAGGGAAATACTCATTCCTGCATCTCTAAAGCTGAGTTGTTTCATTGATAGATCTTGTAAAAATAAAATCATATCAACAATATCTTAAATGCATTAAAAGCTGATTTTACCTTTTCGTCCAAATCTTGGTAAGATAGACAAAAATAAAAAAATGTCTCCCTTTGACAGTGAATATACTGAAATGTAGTTAGAGTATGCAGTAAGAGATCTATGGTAGGTGCTGCACTGAGGCAGTTTCATGTCATGTAATATAGACTTCTCACAACCCTTGACCTAAGACCACGTTTTTTTTTGTAATTATCCCCCTATTGCAGAGATCATTTTACCACAGACATATAAAAGGAAGGTGGGGGGGCTGTGTGGCAACTACGACGGCTGGGAAAACAACGACCTGATGAAGCCCGACGGCAGCCAGGCCAACAGTATTGAAGAGTTTGGACAAAGCTGGAGGGTGAGAGACGAGCCTCTGAATATCTGATCAAGGTAAGTGGGCTTCAAAATACAGAGAAAACTACGGTCTCGAAAATATTTGTGTACTTGAGACAAACTCACGTTTTTGTTTCTTTTTTCCTCCTTAGGCGATCCTCCCCCTTTCGTACTTATTTCCAGGGCTGAGGAGAGATGACTATACATCATTTTATCGGTTACTTTGATTTTGCTGATTCATCTGGTTTTGAGCGCAGTTATGGTAGAACTCAATTTTTTCCAAAACACCAACGGCATACAATTGCTACCGCTACTGTAATAATAATAATAAATGTGTTGCACCAAACCAACAAAATATGTAGGAATGTGTGAGTGTGTGTGTGTATTCAACATATTTTATTTTGTCAAAATTAACAGCCATTTGCATTTAAAATTTTCCTGGCACTTACTTTTCCTTGTACTTTCAAAAAGTGCACAATGATTTGTATATTTTACTGTTTTTTTTCATTTGCACCCTGTATTTATTTCCAGCTTTCAAAATGTTACAGTTGTACTCTCACAGTTTATACTCGGTGGCGGTGTACAGTATCCGCCACAAAAGCGTCTTCTCTTGTTCAAATGTGAAGGTAATGTAAACAAACTATTTGGTAAATCCATGAGTCTGGAATGACTATCAATAGAGTTTTCATCCATGGCACATTGTCAGTGTAGGAGTCAAGTCAAAGCATCTATTGTCATATGTGCAGTTAGAAACAAGTTTCCCTGTACAATGAAATCCTTCCTTCTGAAGGCCGTTTAAAATACGATAAGAGAAAATAAAAAAAATAAGATCAGGAGAGATAAAGAAAAAAAGTATCAAAAGAACACTATGTACAATATACAGTATCAGGCGATGAAATATCTGTGGAAAATGTATGCAGACAGTGGGTCTGTGACAATGACAGCAGTGACAATGTCTGAGTGTGCTTATAAGCTTGTGTATGTGTATCTGTGTGTGTACGTGAAGCTTCCTGTATGGTAAGGTGGGATGGAGCGGGGGGGCAGGGGCCGTGGCTAAAATCTATCTGATGTCAGTCTGATGGCCGAGGATAAAAACTGGCCCTCAGCCTAGAGGTCCTGCATTTCACCTTTGCTGTACCTCCTGCCCGAGGGCCTAAGTGTGAAAAACATGTGGGCTCTCCGGTGGTAGGTGTCCTGCAGAGATGGAAGGGGCGCCCTGGCGATCTTCTCGGCTGTTTTGACCACGCGGCGATTCGGCCGGTCACGGCGCTCTCTGCGACGCAACTGTAGAAGCTGCTGAGAATGCTCTGGGACGTGCCAAATTTCCCCAGTCTCCCTAGAAAGTACAGCTGAGCCTTCTTGACCGGCTGGGTGTTACATGTCCAGGTGAGGGCGTCACTGATGTGGACGCCCAGGAATTTAAAGCTACTGACCCTCTCCACCCCACACTTACAGATTGTTAGCTGTTGATGAGGTCTCCCCTCCCGCCTCATGCCCATTATGATCGCTTTGGTTGATGATGTGTTGAGAGAGAGGTGGTTGTTGTCGCACCATGTCACCAGACTTGTCAGCTCCCCCCTGTATGCTGTTTCGTTATCCCCGGTGATCGGCCACAGACAGAAGACTGGTGTATCGTCAGCAAAATTTCAGGACGGTGTTGTCCTTGTGTGAGGCGACGCCGTCACAGTTGAAGAGTGCGTAGAGCATGACGCCGAGGACATATCCTTGTATGGTGCCAGTGTTCATCATCACTTTGTTTGAGGTTAGATTTCCAATTCTGACATTGCAGTCTGCCAGTGAGGAAATCTAACAGCCAGTCACAGTGCGGGGTTCAGGCCAAGGTTGCACAGATTTTTTTGTGAGTTTGTGGGGAAGGACTATATTAAAGCAGGGCTATCAAGATATAAAACTGTGCTCTTGTCATCCTCCAGGTCGTCCACAGGACAGAGGTATTGCAGCAGTTGTTGATGATTTTAGAATGAATAAAGAGTTGCATTGCAGGTTGAGAAGTTGAACTCCACTTGCAGACTAACTCCGTCCTAAATGCAATAGCATACAAATACTCTGTGTCGTATGCCCAGCATGCTGACAGCACAGGTTAGGGGAAAAAAAAAAAAAAAGCAGGGCTCGACACCAACGGTTAAACGGTTGCCCTTGGCAACCAGCTTGAGTAATTTGGAAAACATTTAGCGGCCTCTGTTTGCCCCTTTGGCTACCACCTGTTCAGTATTTTGTATTTTTTAATATATATAACAATAAATAAAAACCTGCAAAACTTCATTTCAATACAAGTCAACATTTGATTTGGTTTTGTCTCCTTAAAGTTAGTACAGGTACTTCTCACTTAACGACCTACCCGTTTAACGGCTGTTCGGACTTGCGACCAGCTCGCTAACCAGTCTTTATTGTGCGCTGCGGACAATACCACGGCGTATGCGCAGAGTGCGTGCAGCACACACACAGCATCTCAATGCGCATCACCCTCCATATACTATATACACTATATATACACTATATATACACATCTCATCACTCACTCAGTCTCACTCTCATTCCCGCAGTCTGTCAGTATTCACTACACTAGCATTCGTGATCGCCGCACCCCCTTAGCGTGAAATAACACAGGTCCTCGCTTATCGACCAATTCGCTTAACGACCTGGTCCCAGGAACAGAACGCGGTGGTTAAGGGAGGAGTACCTGTACTGTGCTTACATACGTTCACAACACAACATTTCAGCCGTTGCGCGGCCACTTTCCACACACACAGTCGCGCAGCCCGCCTGTTGCAGAGTTTTGCACGAGTCGGATTTTCAAGACCCTCTCCCGCCCACCACCCGCACATTTGGCCAATTAGTGCTGCAACCCGACGCTACCGGTCTACACAGGATCCGCGGCCCTACAAGAGCGGCAGTATAAATACAACTAGAGGCTGTAGAGGCGGACTGAGTAGGTGACTTTCCGTGTTCGGCGTGATGACGTTTAATGTGCCCGACAACCTCTGTAGTCTCATTTAGCCCCTTGTTAGCGAACAGTTTTTTTACAGGACACGTAAAATCTATTAAACTGTTAAAACAGACAAAGGTGTATAAGATAAATATGTTTTAAACATTCTTTAGCTCATTGTTTCATTATTAAAATGTGTGGTACACTGTTCATTTATTGTTGCCAAAAGCTGACGCTTGGTTGACAAGCCTGGCAGCCACTTTCAAAAGTTAGTGTCGAACCCTGTAAAGGCTGAGCTGTAATTGATGGAGAGCATTTTGATGTAAGCATTTTTGTTCTCCAGGTGGGAGAGAGCAACAGTATGCGCAGAGCTGCAGAGATAGTATCCTCAGTGGATCTGTTAGGGCGGTACGCATACTATGGGGGGGGGTCCAGTGACTCAGGTGTATTGCTCTGGATGTGGGCCAGAACCACTCTCTCAAAGCACTTCATTATGTTTGGAGTGAGTGCAGCTGGCCAATGGAATATACTATGAATATTCATAATGCATCAGGCAACTGGCTGTAATGTGTTTTCTATACATGTCTACAGCTTGTCACTGTCTTTAAGGCCTTCCAAAACCATTGAGGTCATATTTTGCAGGATCTTTAATCTGGCCAGTGTCACTTCACGCAGCAGAACATGTGACATGGCCAGCTCGTCTGATGTCTCGAAGTAAACATGTAACCGGTATAAGAATAGACATTTTTTTAGAGAGAGGAAGTATGACAATCAACGAACACGATACCTGTGAGGACACGTTGCGCTTCTGGCAAAACAATAGGACTAGTTATTTGGAGCAAACGTGTGTGTGTGTGTGTGTGTGTGTGTGTGTGCGTGCGCGTGTGAATGAGCCTCAGCCCCGAGTTGCTGTTAGACCAGAAGCATGGATGAGTGTCTCCTGCACTGCTTTCTCCTTGTGCATGTGCTACCTCACCGTGGTGGGGGATGATTTGCGTTACACTGCGATTTACTCGTTAAAAACACACTCACTTGTCATCTGATGGTGGGGAAAGGGCTTTTATTCATTTCTTAAGTCTTAAAAACCTTAAAGTCTTCCAAAATTCCAATAACCATTCAATGTTCTTTGTTGTGTGCTACAAGAATACAGATTGTTGACGATTAGTAAGAATAAGGAACCATTCAAATAGAAATATAAAGAATTGTGAGACATCATAAGAAACAGTTAATAATTATCCATGAGAGAGAGGTCAGGCAAAGGTAAGTTGTGAAGTCTACTATATAAAATTCATTTTGGTAGATTTCTTTTATAGTTTATAACCCTTGTGTATTACAGACTCCATGCTTAAATATATGATTATTGCCCGATCGTATAAACAAAGAAGGAAATTATAGCAAACAGTGAAGAAGTCATACTTTATTATTATTAATGTTATTATTATTAAATCATTAAAAAAAAATAAAAAATATGAACCATCATTTGTATCTGACTTGTATCATTTGCACCTTTCATACTCGACATGTAACTCAAAGTGCTTTATATTAAAAGGAGGCCATCAGATAGTGACAATAAAAGTGTGGGGATGGTGTGGTGAGCAGCCACACCTGACCTAGTGGTGATTGGGTCAGAGTGGCTGCATACCTTATACGAATACAATAATTGAAGATCGAAATAAATTAAAAACAGGGTAAGAATAAGCGCTCCTCTGGTTAATTATTTTCTCATTTCAGTCAGCCACCGAAAATGCACAAAATAAAATAAATCCATGTGTATACTGAGGCTACTTCCTCATTGGAAAATGGGAAAAGAAAAACGTGTACAGGAAACGATAAGAACTTAAACCAACATTAAGTAAACAGGTGAGTGAATGTATATAATTATGCCAATATTATTATTATATTATAGTACAGAGCAGAGAAACAACCATGTGAAAACAAACAGCCAATCGGTGCTTCCTGCGCGCTCTCCCGGCAGGTAGCAGGGATGTGGCCCCTCAGATCTTGCACTAGATATAAACTGTTTTGGTTACCGATAATACAACGGTCTCCTGTGACTTACTATTATTGCTAAATTTAGAGCAAATTAAAGTAAATATAGCGTCAAATGATGGATTGGATGAACAGTATCTCATCTAAAGAAACCGTTGCCTGAGTGCACTCAGCTACGTGGATGGGCACTCTGGGCTTGCGGCTGGGTGAGGCATCTGGCCGGCTGCCGTAGGGCGGGCCTCACCTTTGCGTGGGACGTTGGTGGGCGTGGGGGGCCCTGCCGGCTACGCAGGGCGGGCAGTTCAGGCGGGTGTCTCAGGGCCTGTGGTCAGTGCCTGGCGTCCCCGGCCCGGGTTCTGCGCCTGCGGCTGCATCTGGTGCCTGCACGGGGGTTGTATGTGTGCGCCTCAGGGGTGCAGGGTCTCCTCGCGCTCCCTGGAACTGGTTCAGGCTCCTTGGGCCATGCGGGGGTGTTTCTCTACGGGGCTCCCGGCTTCTCTGGGGGCCTGGGGGGGGGGGGTCTTCTGTGGCTGCAGGGTGATCGGGGATTTGCTGCGATCGTGGAGTGTCTATGCAGCCGCAGGACTCGGGTGTGGCTTCAGGGCCTTTTCCACAGGTTGGAGGTGCTAAGATATAATATCGACCTCATACACCAGAACCAATTTGGACAAGTCCCGTACACTCACTGGTGGACACATCACAGGCACTCACATGCACACACACCACCAGCACCTGCTTTGAACAAACCCCCAAACACCCTCCTAGTTACATCCCTCTCCCTTTGTCCCTCATCTACTGCCATAACTATGACAGGACGAGGCCACGTGCCCAATTGCTGACTTAATTAGCTCTGTTTTGCTACCATGTACATGTTGTTTGGTTCTATGTTTATATGTCTCACCCGTGGTGATTCTCCCCCTCTTGGAGTAGTGATTAGCTGTTTATAGACCCAAACATGGTCAGATATTTCTCCAAAGAGGGGATTGGTGGTGGTGCTGTGTAACGAAAAAGCTGTGCTCTTGTCACCCCACAGGTCGTCCACAGGACAGAGTTATTGCAGCGGCTCTTGATGATTTAAGAATTAATAATGAGTAGTATTTCAGGTTGGGAGGTTGAACTCCACTTGCAGACCAACTCTGTCCGAGATGCTATAGCACAAATACTCTGTGTTGTATGCCCAGCATGCTGACAGCGCAGTTTAAAAAAATGTAAATGAATAAATAAATGAAATAAACTGTTGCCTTGGCAGTGGCGTCGGATGAAAATAAGTTTGTTTTGCATTAAATGGGACAGCTTTGTACGTATGTCCGAAGAAAATGTCCAATAAGACCTGAATGTGACAACTGATCATTCCTGCACCGAATTACCTGACATGCTTTTTGACGGCCCCTCAACTCTGAATGGAACTAGATATCGTAACTATAAATATTCTGCTCTCTGTTTCGCCTCATGAACTTGAATATGATACTTTTGTTTGAACATCTATAGATTGTTTGATTATTTGAACATCTAATGTATGATAAGACTTTATAATAAACATTATACCTCCTTCCCTTTTGGTGAATGGGTTCTACTGTCTCCACACACCCAGAAATGAGTTAATTTAGCCCGTGCATTTAACCTAGATTTTACATTGTTTATTTCCATAAACGATAGGAGTATTTCCTCTCTTACTTTAACTGATCTCGTGTGCTTCCTTGCACAACTGTTGTTCTGTTGATTTCACCTGTCAACGCGTCAACAGCGCAGAACTTTGCACTACGTTACGCGCAAGCTCCCCACCAACACGTGATTAAACCGAACCGACGGAATCGTGATGATGTGAAATACGACAATATATGACGCAGAGACGCAGAAGTTTAGCACCCGCGAACACGGGAAACGGAAAGAAGTAGTATTCGGGCATAAAGAAAGACGGTAGTTACGTGCTGTCCGTTTATCCTGGGGTTGCTCGTATTTTAGTCTTAAACTTAAACTTACATGGTTTTTTTTACTTAGTTGTATTTATTGAATTATATGTGTTTCATTGTATTTATTTAATTCTATTTTAACTTATTTGAAAAATACAAAAACACCGGAAGGACTTCAACTTTCATCCCGTTTATACTAGTACTACTATCATTCTTTAACCAAAAGACACTCAATGACTCAAATCAGATTAGTATATATATATATATATATATATATATATATATATATATATATATATAAAAGATTGGTATATATATATGCATTTTATAATATATAAGGCTTTTTTCTAAGCAGGCTCAGCAGTGTCGCCTGGAAAACACAGTAGCACCGCCTTACTTTCACCAGCAGGCGGCGCCACTTCCACAGCAGTTGACATGAAATCCACCAACGGATCGATCGGAGGAGGTGAACGCGTAGCATGGCGTTTTATTTTAAACGTAAGCATACATTTTTTTATTTTTATGTCATTTCATTTATTTAATTTCGTTTTCACTCGTCTATTACATGCGTGTGTGTGCGTGCGTGTGTGTGTGTGTGTGTGTGCGTGTGTGTGTGTGTGTGTGTGTGTGTGACGATTAAAGATTGTTCTTCTTCCTACTACGCCCATTTACACCAGCTGCCCTTGTGAATAATGTAATGTAGGCAAACACGGATGTGAAAAATGAATATAAAATGTGAAAATAAATACCTGATAATATCTAATAACCATCATTCTTTAACTAGAAGGCACTCAATGGCTGGAATTACACATACATATACTGTGTATATATATATATATTTCAAAGGTGTTCTACTGGATTCAGATCCAGTGGCGACTTTTGCTTTGTGACATGGTGCATTATAGATTTAATTTTTTTTTTTTTTTGGTAAATTGTGGCCATGGAGGTATGCACATGGTCAGCAACGACACTCAAATAGGCTGTGGTATTATTTAGTATCAAAAGGCCCAAAGTGTGCCAAGGGAAAAAAATCCTCACACCATTACACAGCCGCCACCAGCCTGGACTGTTTCACACAGGCAGGTTGGGTCCACGGATTCATGCTGTTGGCGCCAAATTCTGACCCTACCATCTGTGTCCCTCAGCAGAAATGGAGATTCATCAGAACAGGCTGAGTTTTTCCAGTCTTCAACTGTCCAGTTTTGGTGAGCCTGTGCCCACTGCGGCCTCAGCTTTCTGTTCTTGGCTGACTCGAGTGGAACCGGATGCGGTCGTCCCGCCGTTGTAGCCCATCCGCCTCAGGACTCGACGTGTTGTGCATTCTGACATGTTCTCCTGCTCACCAGAACTGTACAGAGTGGTTGAGTTGCCGCAGGCTTTTCGTCAGCTCGAACCACTTTGGCCATTCTCCCTCCGACATCTCTTATCAACAAGGTGTTCCCATCCGCAGAACTGTCGCCCACTGGACGTCCTTTGTTTTTTCGCACCATTCGGAGTAAACTCTAGAGACTCTTTTGGGTGAAAATCCCAGGAGATCAGCAGTTACAGAAATACTCAAACCAGCCCACCTGGCACCAACAGTCATGCCATGGTCGAAAACACTGAGATCACATTCTTGATGTAAACATTAATGAAGCTGCTGACCTGTACCTGCATAATTCGACGCATTGCACTGCTGCCACACAATAGGCCGATCAGATAATTGCATGAATAAGTAGGAGTACAGGTATTCCTAATTGTGTTTTCTTAAGTGTTCAGTGAGTATATATATATATATATATATATATATATATATATATATAAGGCTTATTTTCTCAGCAGGCTCAGCAGTGTCACCTGGAAACCACAGTAGCACCGCCTTACTTTCACCAGCAGGTTGCGCCAGTTCCACAACAGTTGAGAAGAAATCCACCAACGCATCGATTGGAGGAGGTGAACGTGGAGCACACGTGTACTAAATTCAATTCTCTTTATTCCATCGAAAAACACATTCGATTTGAAACAAAACAGCATTTATTTATTTCATTATTTTGTCTATGAATTAATGTGACATTCATTTAGTCGTGTGTTCATTTATTTTTTCATCTATTTATCTATTTGTTCTTTTATTCCAGAATTAATTAATTCAATCCATCGCGGGATAAATAAAGAACTTTTATTATTAACCATTAAGAACTCTTATTTATTTATTTAGATATTTATTTCAATATTAGATATTATTTAGATATTGACATTTATTTCGATATGAGATATTATTTAGATATAATACGTTTATTTCGATATTAGATATTATTTATACATAAGATATTATTGAGATATAAGATATTTATTTAGATATTAGATATTATTTATACGTAAGATAATATTTAGATGTAAGATATGTATTAAGATATTAGATATTATTTACATATATGATATTTAGACAAACATCAACTGTCCATATAAAATTTTCATTTGTCTCCCAAACCGAGAGGAATGGCGGTGATGAATATGATTGGCGGTGATCTCTGAAGCTGTGGAAAGTATAAGTTAGCAGGCTATTCAAATAATCCTCCTATGTGTGTGTGTGTGTGTATGTGTGTGTGTGTATATGTGTGTGTGAGTGTGTTTGTGTGTGTGTGTGTGTGTGGGGGGGGGAGGGGGGGGGGGTGTCTATAGCCTACATACGCACACAAAAAAAACTCCAATTCAGAATTATCTTCTTTCACAGTTCGCCTCCCATATCCAGGCCATACTGCAAAAGAAGGGCTGCACCTCCTGCACGCTGAGGATCAGAAGCACGACACTATCAATTACAGTTTTTACTTATCTTTATTCACACAGGATGTCATTACCATTCTGACATTGTAATGTAACATTTTTCGGGCAGTGACCGGTTGCAGTTGTTTTTTTCCCTTCCGGGTCTAATTGGAGCAGGGCCCCCGAAGTGTGGCCAAAACAGGAACAGAGGGGTGTTGTGCCGTTCTGTAGGTGCTGACCCCCAAGAACGTAAAGGCAAAGGGGATGAGACAGAAATTTAATTATCAGGGGAAGGAGAGGAAACAGATTCACTCGCCCGAGGGACCGGCGCAGCCTTTTTTTTTTGCCGCGCGAAAGCTTGAGCGGATAGATCAAATTAGACAAGCGGGGGCCGGTCTAGACACACCTTTGATCCCGGAGATTTGTGGATCGCTGGAGGCTTCTTTCTTTTTTTAATTCATGCAAAAATTGCAAATGCGTTCGATAGGAATGCCACCTCGCCCCTCCAGGAGGCCGTCCGAAGGAATTCCCATCTTTACGAGACGCAGGTTTGGCCTCACAAGTACGCGGAACGTACTTGTTGAGTCGCTACTCGACTCGCCTCGATGTCCGTAATGCGTGGTGCAAATCAGAAGCGTGTGTTTCGTTTAACCCAATCTCCACAATCCCGCTTCGCAATCTAAGTTAATTCGACAGACCGATAAAGGCCCCGGGTTCGTGTTTCGTCACAAGTTGGTTAAAAGTCAGATCAGGCGGGGTCACCGGGAGGTTGGATTCAAAGCGGCCTCCGCAGATCAGTTACAATGTAATGGTGAAAGAATGCGGCCTCGGCCACTCGGCTCCGACCGAGCGGCTGTTGCATGGAACTGTGGCTCTAATTAAACCTAATTTGACGTTGACCTTTCATTCTGAAACGTGTGGGGCTCTTTTCTCGAAGCCAGAAGCGTGGTCCGTTTGATGAGCGGATCATTTCGGAACCGCTCGAAGAACAAGGTTCACGTGCCGTCCGTGCAACGTAGATGGTCAGTACCTGTCGGGAAGGCTGCAGCGAGCGGCTACGGCAATGCATCGCCGAAGTCTGTGCACGAGTTTGTAAATGGGTCAAAGTAACACACAACTTCACATGCAACGGTATGGGGGAAAAAAAAAAACCCGCATGCAGTTTCGCCCCAGCTGTCCGCGCCGTCAGCGCGTGCCGCGGTCTCCCCCTCAGCCTCCCCGCGGTGAGCTTCCATGTCCAAGACCCCTGTGTTATTGATCCTGATTGGGCCTCACAGGAGGAGATTGTGGCCCGCCGGTGACCCGCGCTTCTCCCCTGTTTCCACCGCTCCGTCGGATCATCAGAAACAGCCTCACTACCCTGCCCGCCTCAGTGAGCTTTCTGATTGTCAGATGGGGAAAAGGAGAGAGAGGGAGGGAGAGAGAGAGAGAGAGAGAGAGAGAGAGAGCGAGAGAGAGCGAGAGATCTTACTACAGGTTTTTTCAAAAATCACTAGCAGGTCCAACCCGCATTGATGTTTTCCTGGCTTCGGCCACTGTCAAAACAATCCTCGTGCTCTCCCTCCCTCCCTCCCTCCCTCCCCCTTTCAGCTCAGAGGCTGCTCTCCTCTTCAAAGTCGAACCTCTCCGACTCCGCGGGGCCCGCGTCGAATTTCCGCGCCGACGGACCTTTGCCCGCGAACTCCTCGTAGGGGTCCTCCCGGCCGCCGCCACCGTGGTGGACAAAGTTCTTGAAAAGCGTCGTGGCCAGGAAGAAGTAAAAAAACATGACAAAGAGGATGTAGAAGTAGGCATTGTCGTAGGTCTCCCTCCGGCCTGAGACGGGGACGGGGACGGCGGAGGTCGGGACGGCGGCGGTCGGGACGGCGGCGGTCGGGACGGCGGCGGTCGGGACGGGCGCGGCGGGGTTTCTGTCGGCGTCGGAGCCCGTGTCTCCCACCAGAAGCTGCTGGCATTGAGAGAGGAGGGCGATCAAGACGGTCCTGTTCACGCGATTCATGCCGAACACCGAAAATCGAGTTGTCGTGGCGAAATAAACCGAGAGCCAGGGTGTAGAAAAGTCTTTCGGAGGAAGGACTGCAGAGAGAGAGAGTGGGGCTCTGGTCTACTTTGGGAAAGGCATGTTGTGGCTCGTCACCCACCCCGATAAGACGACATTTCCGAGATAACCGCCGCTCCCTTATTGGAGGCGACACAGAGAAGCGACAACGTTCCCTAACGCCGCACTTTTAACCCGTTCGCGACCAATTATACGAATACAAGTTGAAATCTCAAAATATTTCGAAAACAAAGCTTCCATTTGATTCCTCTCTCTTCCTTGAAAGTCTTCTCCACCCCTCCTCCCACACGTTCCTTTCCTTCCCCTTCCTTCCTTCTCTTTCAATTTCGAGGGTGCGGAGACGCTCAGATTGTTGTCCACCCTGGTCAAGTAGTCTACTCATTTTCAAAGGGTGCTGGGGTCAAAGGTTAAGTTGTCTCCAGTGTGTTGCTGCTTGACTGACACTGTGTTCTGAAGCGACCCCTTTTGGGCTTTTTCCTTTTTTTGAACACTCATTGTCTCTTACGAGTTGGGCAGTTGTGAAAAAAAAAAAAAAAGGAAGGACATTTTACAGAGCTGCTAAGAAAATAGCGTAACGCGATCTCGCCCCGATCTTCTCGGAAACACAAAACAAACGTGAAGACGTGGAACCGCGAACACGCAAACACGCGTAATGGCGGAAAATAAAATATGTAAAAACAGCGAAACTTACACACGCACATATAAAATGAGCGACGTGGACAGCTGCTGGCACCCGATCCCCGCCGACCCCCCCACCCCCCCACCCCAAAGAAGAAAAGAAGAAGAAGTGATAAAAATTCACGGTCGATATCAATAACGTGCATAAAAGAGCGGAGCCCACCGGGTGGAAAGTGTTTTTTTTCCTTCTTGCCGAGGCAATCGGAGCTCGGGATCCAAAAGGGCCCCGGACCCCGCAGAGCAGCGGCAGAGACTGATGTCCCCCGCCGCGTCTGCGTGTTTATATCGTTTACAGCGGCTCTGCTTTGCTCATTACAGGGTGTGAAGGGGCCCCTGGGGAGGAGGAATTTGTCCTAAAGGGAGTGTTTATGAAAGGCGATATATTTATGATTTAGTGCCCTTTTTTTTTTTTTTTTTTAAGTCCAGATTAGGGTTCAAGAGCGCAGCGCGCGCTGTATCGTCACTCAAGTGTGAAAATCTATAGGCGTTCGAAAAAGAAATAAAAAACAGACGTAATCGAAAGATTAGGAAAGAGAGAAGGGAAAAGGGAAATAAGTTGATATGAAAATGTGAGCTCAGACATGGAGGAGAGCGGAACAAAGGTAAAACCTTTCCGCTTCATTATTAGCTTCAATAAATCATATTCAGGCGTATATATTTTTCGTATTCACTCGTATTTTCTCAAAGAACACACTTGCACGTACGCATTTGTACATAGTTTATTATAAATAGTAAATAGTGCTGTATTTTACAAAAAAAAGATTTGTTACAATAAAATCAATCGACGCAGCTTAAATGAATACAAAATAGGCAGGTAATAAAAGAAATAAAAGTACGGTTTAAGACTACTGCTTATTTAACAAATACAGAGGGAAAGGACACATTGGAATAAGACTGAATAAATAAGACATATACAACTAATGTTTTGCGGGCTCTGGTTATGGTGTTGTAATTTTACAAATGGTAAAAGAGAAAAAAACAAAAAGGGAAAATAATAAACACAATCGCTCTCAGGGCTGTACGATGTATTCATTAGCAGGTACGGGGGCTTTGTTTTTTGGCTTTATGATATCACCTTTTTCATTCGCTGATGAAATGAAGCAATTAATGCACACAGCTCCAGATGTGAAGACGTTGAAAAGGAGAGGATTGTTTTGTTTCAAAAACGGAACTACGGGATATTGTTGAACGTCAATTAACACCACGTGAGGTATGAATGTATTGCACTTTCTTTGGGTTTGCAGTGGTTTCAGCTCGGGGAACCGTTCTGCGGAAAGGGGTTCCTTCGTGCGGACGCAACCTGATCCGCAAATGCACATGTAAAAATGAAGGTGATGTAGAGTACATGTCATCTCCCACGGACATTGCGATGAGCAGTTCCTTTAAAAGAGCATGGCGGCTGAACGCCCCGTCACCCTCCCACAAAAGCAGCGGGAAGGACCTGCTTACACATTTCATTTCAGACTCGCGTCTCTGCCACAAAAATCGAAGGCAGAATCCCGAATGTCGATCCCCGCCCCGCCCCACCGCCTCCCCGTCCGTTTATTTACTTTTCCTTTTTTTCCCTCCTCGACCGTGGACAACGAGGCACGCCGCCTTATTCCTCGGAGCATGACGTGAAACGCGAGCGAGGCGAGTGCCAGGTAACTGGAGAGGCCGGCCCCTATGGTCCTGATTATTCCAGTCAACCCCCTCCATCGCCATCGCCGCCCCCCCCCCCCCCCCCTCCACCTCCAGCTTCAACTTAAATCACATCCTCAAGCCTCCCGACATCCTCGCTGTCCTCGGGGGCTGGGGAGGTCCGGGAGGTTTGGCAAAGAGTCCGTGTTCGCTCCCGGGGTGCTGCGGCGATGAATGGGAGGGCTGGACAGAGAAGTCTTTCACTCAGGCTGCGTCGGGAGCGTCAGATAATGAAAGGAACCTGAGAAGCACAAGCAACAAGGGGATGGAGGTCAGGATATCTCTAATAACTCTCTTTCAGCAAAGGGAGTTTTGCTACCCGACCCAAAGATCAACCAACCAATCAACCAATGATATGCGATTGCCTTTCGGATAAATGCAGTGAGAGTCAACGATAGGTCACAGAGGAAGGACGGGGGCTAAAACTGTCTTTCTCGCCTCCAGGTGAGTGGTCTGTTACCACAGGGCTCCAGAAAGAGATAAAACCGCTCGCTTGAGTCAAGACTCTTCAAACCCAGCGTGGCCCGGG
>NC_137196.1:11713553-11721053 GCF_960531495.2 Zeus faber | reverse complement strand
TTGCTCTGGTATGCACCAGATCAGCGGCCAGACGACAGAGACCCCGCGCCGCGGGGAGCCCCCCGGTGCACCGGCCCAGAAAACAGCCAAGACCGCTGCCGCTCCAAAAACCGTCCATCTACCGTAATCCCCAAAACGCTGCAGGAAAAACCCCTCGCCTCTAGCACGTCCGCAGGCCTCAGAAATACACATGGTCACTATCTCACTTCACATTCCGGTAGAAATAGACTGGTGCATGTGCCACCGCTTTGGAGAGAAAAAATTGGGTTTGATAAAGTTTTGAATATTTTCTTTCCTGTGAGACAAATTAATCGAAACCCACTGAAGAATTTTAAGTTGAATAGGTTGGAAAAAAAAGTTTTAGTTAATTTTGCTAATTGTAAAAGAGCTCTTCATGTAATAAATTCAAATTTCCTCCCTTTTATTAAGTTAAAATAGGGAAATTAATTCCGTCCAAGTCTGAAATGGAGCCGAGCACGGCGCAATATACGTTCACACGGCTCGGATGGATACATAAATTAAAACAAATTAGCCAACAAAGTGAATCATTTACATAAATTACACACTGTGTTAGTGGGGGATAGATTACTCCATTCCAATCAATTAAGACGCTGGAACGCAGCGTGATTGCAATTCCAGACCCAGGAAACATTCCAAGAAAGGCCGCCTCGTCTCAGATGCGAGATGAGCCGACCGTTGGGTGAAGGTGAGGTTAATTTAGAAACCATCCACGAGGTCGCGGCACCTTTGGCCACTTTATGAGAGGTAAAGTCACCGGGTGACCTTGTGGGCTGTGTGAACTCGAACCACATCAATGCTGCGCGCCGCAGAAGAAAGCCGCTCCCAGTGAGGGCCGGCTGCGGCTCGGGTTCTTCCCCGATAACCAAGTCACCGCCCCCAACGGCGAGGGGGCCGCACTGTGTTAAATGGTAAATATCAAAGCAGTCAATTAGCGTTGGAAGTCGCAATGGTGCCACCTATCGCCGTCTGACTGTGCTCCGCGCCAAATACAAACAGAAACGTTCCTCAATCAATATGCATCCTGAGGCATTCACAGAAAAAGACCGACCGCTTGGCCCGGGGCATTTTTTTTTATCTGCGCTCGGCAGGAGTCTGAGAATCTCCTCTCGCGGGACACGCTACCCAGCAGCCATTGCGCCGGGGCCGGCCGCCCTTTGTGGTGTTTAAAAGCTCGTTTTACGCCTGTTAGTCCATCTACTTAGATGGCGGGGGGAGCCGCTGATGGACACTGATGACTGTGTAATCGGCCATAATTGTCTTTTCAGTTTTGATTTGTGTCATCGCGCCGCCGTCCGCTCCGTCCGTCCGTCCCTCTCCCCTGGAAGACTGGCGTCCGCCGCATTTCGCATTCATCAGCGAGCCATCAGCGCAAATGAGAATGAGATGCTAGCATGTTTCCCGGCCTAACAAGGTTCCCATCAATGTCACTACAATGACACCGCTCAGGTCACACAAATAGTTGGCTTTGCACGAGGGCGGCCGTTATCCTTCCCGCCTCGGCGCCATGTGCCGGTCTCTGCATCGCTTGTTGGGATGTCGGCGTTAGGTCGGTGTCAAAATGGGGTGCGTCTGAAGGCCTACCTGCGGTGAGAGGCTGTTGCTGATGGTGGGATGGACAGAGTTGGAGTGTCCCGTCGGGGTCACGAAGCTGTCGGAGTAGCCTGAGAAGCCGTGGTGCCCTGAGGACAGGCAGTAGGCCGAGCCTCCGTCCTGGGAGCCCGCCGAGGAGCCCAGGCCACTCTGGTGCACCGAGGTTGGGGGCAGAGGCTGTGGCCTGTGGACCGTGCTGGGCTGCTCCGATGCTGCCAAATGGAGAAAATCAGGTGTCGATCAGTAAATATATATATATAAATATATATATATATATATATAGATATATATCAGGTTTTCATACATTTGTATTATTAATAATTTCATTGCACATTCAGTTGTAAAATCACTCATTCAAAACAATTGGAAACCCTCTCTCAATTTGTTAGGCAATTTAATTTGTTCATTATTTATTTAGGAATAATACCGCAGATCGTTCCGCTACTATTAAAAAAAATGACTTAATTTATGATTTAATGAAATTGGATGTTTTTCTTTGTTTACTTTGAAATAGGATTGTAATATCTCACCCCATTGACAGTTTTTATGTATTTTGGTATTCTTAAGTAAACAGCATGTTCTGTAATACACTGCTGTTATAATATGACATTAAAGGGGACATATTGTGAAAAACTCATTTGGGTCTCTGATGGGCCTCCTAACACACAAACTGTCAAATAAGACAACCCAGTTCTTTTTTTTGGGTTCCCAATTTCAGAAAACATGTGATTCAACAAGCCGTTCAGATTGGCCTCCCCCTCCTACGTCATGTGGAGGCTCATCATTAGAATAATACCGCCCCGATCTGAGTATCTTAAGCCATTGCTTGAGAAATACCTTTGCGAAGATGCGCCATTTTTGTTGGCACATGCGCCGGACATGTTAGCATTATGTCGAATCTGAGGGGTAAGCATGGGAAGTGCTCTGTTGTTGGCCGCAGAGACCAGCACAAATCTTTAAAAAAAAAAGGGGAATCAATACCAACTGTCCGTGACAAAACAGCAGATGATGGAAATGTAAGTATTCATAAGGATTCTCCCGTATTTGACCTTTCTCTGCCACTTGCCAAGTATTTTCCCGTAAATCTCCCGTATTTCTGACCCTTCTTAAATAATATAGGCTTGGGGTGCGCCGCACAATCAGAGCAATCTCCGCTCCGCTGCGCGATCCGCTGCACAATACTCCAAACCAAAAGACAGTGTTTTTTTATTATAGATGTTTTTATTTCCTCCGTTTCCTAATTGAATGAAACAAAAAAAGCCCCCTGCCTAAGGGGGTGATATATAGCCCTTTCTCATTGCACAAAACACCTGGTAACACCCGCTAACATCTGGCATTTGTCATTAGTGGGAAAGGTTACACCCGGGTTTCATTCCCGGGGACAAATGGCCCTGCAATAGACACACTAATTTTCATCCATTTACCGCCGAAGTTCCGGAAGTTGGCGCATAAATAGACAGGAATATCCATGTATCATTCGATCATTTCGTATCTGGTTTAGAATCCAAAATCAAAATCAGAAGTTATTGACTTTGCGCCGAAAGACCAATGCACGCACATGGATACTCCATGCAGCTTCTAGTGTAGTGCTGGGTCGTTTGCGAACGATCCGATTCTTTTGAACATCTCTTTTGTAGGAACGAAGAGAACCCAGTCTCGGTTTGACAGTTTGACAGTTTTATGTCGTTGTTTAAGTCGCTGTCTCATCCACTGTTTTTTCCCAATCACACCGGAATCATTATACGCCCCTTTTCCAGCGTGTTTGTCAAACGCGACACAACAGAAAAAAAAAGAATGCCATACTCCTCTCCTGGCGATGGGAAAGGCATCAAAACGGGTTTACCCGTGTTTAAAAAACCTCGTATACACACTAATTTTGATGTGAAAACGTTAATAGAGAGCCCCCCTGTTGAAAGCGAGAGGGGCATAGAGGCATGTTAGAATGGCTAGAATGTTAGAATACCCTGAGTGATTGAGGTTGGGGGGTAGGGGTTGTCGGAGAGCTGGTAGGGCTGCAGGCCCGACATGGCTGACGCGGGGAACCCTCCGGGGATCAGGTGGTTGAATGCCATCAGCTGGTTGGCTCCCGCCTGCTTCCTCCACCGGGCTCTCCTGTTGCTAAACCACACCTAGGAGAGGCACAGAGGGAAGGTTTGTGATTGTTTCATGCATGCAAAACAGTGAGATATGGTTGAAATGGTTGATTTTAGCCAAGCATTGAGTCATATAGAGTCACGTTTTTGTTCCTTAAACGAGGGAAAATTTTTGTCAGATGGGTCAGAGGGTTCCAGCGCTCCAAAAATATTGTCACTCTTTCCAGAGATTTGTCAACACAGTGTGCATGTGTGTGTGTGTGTGTGTGTGTGTGGGTGTGTGTGTGTGTGTGTGCGGTTCCTCCCCACGGCTAGGAGCCGAAACAGAGATCTGAACATCTGGAGCGTGCAGGGGTGACATCACGTCTTTGTGTGCTCAGTCACAGGGTTCAGATAGAGCAAGCCCATAAAGCCGTTACAGCTGTTAAAAGACCTCTATTAATACATTATCTAAATGGAGAATCTATTCAAAGATCTTTAAATAGTTTTTTTGCATAACGGCCGGGCAAAAACAGGAAACCGCCCGCACAATGTGTGTATGTGTCTGGCTGTACGAGGGGCGTGCCAGCACCCCCTGGGCCCCCTTCAACAACCGCTTTAGATATAAATCACTAGCCAAACAACAACATTCTGTACATGCCAATCAAAGACAACATGGCGTCCGTCAGACTAACCTGCACTCGGGCCTCAGTGAGCTTGGCCCTCTGCGCCAGCTCCTCTCGCGTGTAGATGTCGGGGTAGTGTGTGCGCTCAAAGGCCCGCTCCAGCTCCTCCAGCTGCTCCGCCGTGAAGGTGGTCCGGCTGCGTCGCTGCTTCCTCTTCAGGGGCAGCCCCGGCTCCGAGTCCACGTCCGAGGCCTCGTCCGAGTGGCTGGCTGCGACCACAGAAAACCCAACAAGATGTTACCTATGCTGCTGACGTCAAAACGATACTCATTGAGAGTTTGGGAAAACTACTCCCAGACAACAATAGAGCAGCCAAAGACAATGGATTCTGCTGAGTTCAGCGCATGGTGTGGAGCCTCTTCAGGGAAGAGGGGGGGAAAAAGTGTCCTCCTGGTCCCTTTAAACTGCTCTGCGCTTCCTGCGGGGATCAAAAGCCCGAGGCTGCTTGAACATGGATTAGAGGGGACTAGATCCCTCCAGGGGTATCCCTTCCCCAGGGCCGCCACGTCTCTGCCTGGGGTCTAAGCTCCATGCGCCGCGGAGATACGGTGCCGCCGTGAAAGGCAGGCACCCATCCCTTCGCAGGTGCTTCTTAATCTGTTTGTTCAGTTGAGGGCAGGACAGAGGGACCGGCGAGACAGGGGGACAGCTTTTGGGAGCTAATTCAGCAGAAGAAGGGAGTCAATGACGGCTCGGGGGATAAGGGCCGGAGGACTATGGCGGCGTATGGGGGGAGGTTACCCGTCTATTAAATAATGATTAGCCTCCTCAAACAAGCGTGACAGCCTGCTTTTGTCCGTCGATACATGTCTGCGATCCCGCTTCTCTCGCTCCCGCTCACACACACACGCACCCTCACAAATATGCATCTGCTGCGTCTGGGGCCGTGGGCTTTTCTCTGAATGCGCGTATGGTGTATGACAATGTTTCAAACGTCGGCAGAGAGGGAAAGAGTTAGAATCCTGCCCATCCAACCGGTTGAAGGACCTCTTGAACTCCGGCTGCGGTCAGGGGAGGGTTCACTGCACCTTTAAGGCTCCCCGAATACAAACACCGACAGCCGAGGAAGAAAATATGAGGGCGCTAACAAAAGGCAGAAAAAGCAAAAACAGAGACAGGTGTGAGCGACGGAGTAGCCAGTCGAGGCTGCCCCCAAGATTTAAGGCTTTAATTAAAAAGTGCCAAGTCAGACGCGCAGGGGGAGCAGGGATCTCCCCTCGCCGTGTCCCGGCCCCCGGAGCCAGGCAGGAAATGCTTGCGTCGGTTGCCAGTGTGTGTCCGACCAGGCATTACGCAAGGATTTGGACCCTGGGAATTGTGCTCGCGCTTCGAAAAACCGCCCGCCACAGAAAAACTTTGACGCCGGGATGAGCTCTTTATTACATTGGGACCGGAGGGCGCCATTCTGCCAAAGAGGCTCAGAAGGGATTGGCGTTGGTAAGATTGTGACGGTGAGGTGCTCCTGGAAAAGTCTGAGGTTTTTTTTTGTTTGGCTCGTTTAGCTCATGATGTGACCCGAAGAAAATGTGAGCTCAGGCAGCGACCATTAACCACAGCTTAGATATTTGAGTCAAACACATTTTTGTTTTTTGAAACATCTTTTCAAAATATATACTTAGATGTAAACTCCCTTCGATTTGCTCTGTTTGTTATGTGTTTGTTTTTAAATATACACCGTGCGGCAAAGTGTAAATGAGTAGATAAACAGAAAACAGACTAAATAAACCAGTGGGCTAAGAAAACACAGAGTCATTCACATTTAAATGACAGAGGAAGAGATGAGAAAAGAGGAGGCAGCGAGCCAATGGCAAAGCCGAAACAGAAAGACTCCGCGGGGAGAGAATGGGCGCTCATAAAACTCTGAGGAGAGAGAGAGCTCCCCAGTGGCACTGTATCATGTTAACTGCAGGGTCGAGGGCCGTCCTCTCCACCTCCTCCACTTCCCTTTATTTCTATCTCCCTCTCGGTCCCTCACTTTTCCCTCCCTTTTTTTTTATTATTAGTAACAGCAGAGAAAACACTCTATCAAGGGCTCTCCCTTAATGGCAAATGACAGTGTTGCTTTGTCATCCCCGGGCTCGCTTTTCTCTTTGCTCTCCCTCTCTTTCCTTTTTTTTTCCTCTTTCTTTTTTGGAGTGATGTGACCAGGCCTTTGTGCGCTGGAAGGGAGAGGCCTGTGGCAGGGCTCTATTGGGCCGATTACCACGCTCCATCTGTAGGAGCCATCAGGGCCGCCGGGGCCCGCATTCAGGGGCCTGTCACCTGCCCAGCAGGGGAGTTAAGGGGGGCGGGGGGGCGGGGGGGGGGGTGTAGGGACAGGGCCCGAGTGGGGGAATGAAAGGTAGAGGGACGAGGGGACAAAGGGGTCCGGAGAAGGGCCACTGGGGGCTGCAGTGGGACACAGCAGGGAAGCCACCCCCTCCTCCTCCGTCCTCCTCCACCATCCACTCCCCCTCAACAGCCCGAGGGGCACCCGGGCTGGGAGCCGGGGGAGTTGGAGAGGGTTGAAATGGCGAGGGGAGTGGAAGGCACCTGAAGGAGTTCCTGGGCCAAGAAGCAAAGGGGAGTGAGCACTGCCCCGCTTGACGAAAAATCGGAGCCGTCTCTTTTATCTTCAGATAAGATGAGATAAGATAAGATCAGAAAAGACGAGATACGGTTTCCAACTCATTGATACCCAGGGGCGAAATCCTGGTAAAATCGCTTCGCCTCCGTTTCTCTCTTTTCGTTCAACCCTCCACCGCGTTGGGTCTTAGACGTTGTTAGACAAGGTTCTAATGCTGCGGTGGATTGAGGCCGGGCAACGCTCCGCTCAGTAGCCGACCTGGACCGAGTTGTTCCCACACATTCTCCTCGACAAATGAGAGAAGAGGATACTAAACACACAAAGGGAGGCCTCGACCTCCTTACTTAAACACCCAAATCAAATTTTACGCTGCAGCTAAAGCGCTGGGGAGCTGAAAAAATGCCATAGAGGCTCACAGTTTGGCTGCAGCTCGGACAAGTATCTTAATGGAAAAATAGATTATCATCCCGCGGGGGAAAATTGGGGTTGCGTAGAATTATCCATGAGACAAAGCTTTTCAAAACAAACTAAGTTAGTGCGATAGATACTACGCCTGTTAAGATGG
>NC_137196.1:11696053-11708553 GCF_960531495.2 Zeus faber | reverse complement strand
TTAAGAGATAGGCGTAAATGACAGTAAGCCAATTACCATCTGACTCATTCCAGCAGACACTCCAACCTTTTCCCACAATGTTCCGGCTAACACTGGACTGACCAGTACACTTTATTCCACAAACCTTAGCTGCAAAGGCCCCCTTTTTTCCCAGACAAATAAATCTAAATGAGTCCGCTTTGATCTTAGCACTTAAGTAAAGACAACAATGGCGGAAGAAGCGAAAGGGGCAGAGAGCAACAGGCCCCTCTCCTCCACAACAATAGCCTCTGCAAACACCTACTTAATCAATATTTGGCCAGAAGACACTCTTTTAGTGCTCGAACCACTCTTTTCACATTATAATGAAGAGCCATAAAAGAAAAAAAACAACAACCACTTCCACAGAGGGACACAAGAATGAAATACCGTCATCCTGTATATCAATAGGGGAAGCTGTCATTGTGCCGTGGCGTTTTGAATATGGGCTGAATAACTAACATAACTAACTAATATTTGACTGCACTTTAATCCAAAAATATACACGTATATATATTATGCATTTTTAGTAAATATACAATCAATACAAATATCGCCTGTTGAATACACGGTCAGCGTAAATAAAAAAAGCTCAAATTTCTACAATTTGTGTTTCTCTTCCGTTTTACTTAATTTGTTGGCTCCAAACTGAAGATTAGCCTCAGAAATGGTGCGGAAATGAGTCTAAGAGGCTACAAGCGTCCACTGGCTGATGTGAATTAGGGATGGAAGAGAGACAGGGGAAAGGCTGTAGATCTTGGATGTGTGGCCCCCTCAGTTTCATTGCTTTAGATGAAAGTGGGAAACCATCGACTGAACATCCAACATCCATCCAAGACTTAGAGTTACATTCTGCAAAGTTGGCCAAGTCCTGAATTTAATAATACAAGGGCCGTGGTGATTTTACGCATTTTAAAAAGTTATTAACTATTGATCTATTTCCAAGAGTTTGTATGGACTCTATATCCAGGCTGTCCGCAGGTATCAGATAGAGACATCTAATACCTTCTCAGGTATTTTTAAGACAACTCTTAACAACATTTAGGAATTTTTTTTGGACAAATCATCTCAAGTATTAGGTTCAGCTGTGGGTTGAAGCTTTTGACCTTGGCTATATTCAATTTATGGATAAATAAAATAGGACAAACCGTTTGTGTTCAATTTAAGACCTCATAAATTCAAATGTTAGAAGGGATTTTAGGAATATTTGTATAGCTGAAACAAATACATTTTAATTTTAAGACTTCGTTTTAAGGACCTTCAGACAGCCAATCAAGCTATAGACTTATACTGCATAAGTATAAATTGACACGAATAATGGATATTCACAGTCGCATCGATAATTAGAAATTAGGTCAGATAAGAAAAAATACAGTGATATTCCAACGGTAGACCATCTTTTACTAAAGGTTTCATTTTTTTTTGTTGCTCCAAGTTAATGATTCAACCACCACCACAACATTCCTGGACACCAACAGGTCGTAAATCAACAGGTGTCTGCCAAAAGTCCACTGTCTTTTCGATTCTATTTCTTCCCCTCAAAGACAAAAGTCCACAACTCAGCAGTGGGAAAAAGCCTCCAAATTAACTCTTTGTGAGTGAAAACGTTTTTTTTTTTCCTCCAGCTCTGAGTGACCAGTCTATAAAGTGGGTCCGCCTGAGAGCCATCGCTGTCCCTGAATAATTCATCGCTCATTGCGGGTTCATAATGTCCCCTCCGGACCTTTTGTCGACGCATTTTTTTTCTAGCCCCTTTCTTTGCACATTTTGAAAAGCTTTGACGTCTTTTTGTACACTGAGCCGCTCACTGGAGCACGCCTTCCAAAAACCAGAGGGAGAGTCTCAATGGACTCTCTGCTTTGTCTCCCAAGTTCATCCCCGAAGGCTCCGATTGTGCGCAAGAGGTAGTTTATTAAATGTTTGATCACCTTTAAGGGACATATGGGTCCTCAAGTCTGTGTGTGTGTGTGTGTGTGTGTGTGTGTGTGTGTGTGTGTGTGTGGGTGCGTGTGTGTGTGTGCGTGCGTCTGTGTGTACGCGCGCGCGAGTGTGTACGTGTGTGTGTGTGTGTGTGCGTGTGTTTGCGTGCGTGTGTGTGTTCAATCTTGTCACGTGCACAAAACTATCGAAATTGTCAACAAACTTGCAAATTTGTCCTATTATTATTATTATTATTATTATTATTGTTATAATTGTTGTTGTTATTATTATTATTATAATTGTTATTATTATTATTATTATTATTTTCTAATAAGAATAATAAGAATAATAAAAAACAAACAGCAAACTGGATTTATGTTTTTCTGAATTATCATCTCTGACATTCAGTCATGAAGCTTTTTAATTAAAGCCAACGATAATTAAATCAAAAGATATGTCATCATAATAATTATAATATCCTTATCCTTATTCTTAGTCTTAGTCTTATTCTTATTCTTAATAATAATAATAATAATAATAATAATAATAATAATAATAATAACAACAACAACAACAACAATAATAATAATAATAATAATGGCGGCCTTTTTCTGGGCTGAGATTTTAATGATCAGCAGGCCTATGCCGGGAGCGTACAATCGAATTTTGTTCGCCACAATAAATAAAATATTTTGTGTCCTGTCTTATTTCTTGGAATAACTGTCGGAAAGCAACAAGTCGTCCAACGCACGCCACACTGCGACCGCACCGCGTCCCAGAATCCACATAACAACTGGGCAATGAAATTCACAAATCCCCCAGTTCGATCCCCTCCACAGAGCTGCATCGTGGTACTCACATCTGTCTCCCAGGATGCCGTCGATGCTGTGCTTGGCTCGCCGCTCGTTCTCCTCCAGCTCCCGCTTCTCGATCTCATCGTCGTCCTCCTCGTCCTCACCCACTCCGCCGAACTTGGAGCGCATGATGCGGCTGATGGCGCTCACTGGCAAATAGGAAAATATATATATATATATATATATAGATATACAGTATATAAATACATACATTACAAAATAATAATACAAAAATGTATGCACTTTTTTATTGTGCATATTCGACCCATGCGTGTGCAAAACCCACCATAATAAAGCAAGATACGATTTAAATAGCAGAGAACTATTCACTATTCATTTTATTATAGGCCAATTTATGGAAGGGTTTATGACCGACTCGAACTAGCCTACAAAGTCATCGTCGATTATTTTTGATATATTATTTACACTTTTTTAGACACTTGAAAATAGAAATACCCTGTTGCATTGATCCAACATCTGTCGGCCGATTCATAACAAAACTTTGTACAAACTTACCGGAGGGAACGGTGTTCCTGTCGCAGATCCCATCCTTCAGCAGCTTGTCCCTGATCTCCCAGCTGAACATGCCGGGGTTTTCTCTCTTGTACTCTTCAATCTTCTTGTCCACGTCCGGAGACGATGTTTGCTTTGGAGGTCGACACGAAACGTTTGTTTAAGAGAGAGAGAGAGAGAGAGAGATATCAGGAGTCGGTGAAAAGCAAACGGAATCTAATTGTGAATATACATGTCCTGATATTATCTGGCTGTGAAAACCTGAAGTAAAACTCCTTTGAAATTGTAACACCGTTAAAAATGATTGGACATGTGTAGATCTGTGTGTAGATCTATAAATACAAAAACATGTACACGTTTATATATATATATAGATGGGTCATTAATTCTGCTTCATTTGGCTTTATGTTAATACAGTTTTTGATTTGAAGGTTCTTTTCAAAGATTTATTTTATTTTACACTGAATTTATTTCCAGCCCCAAATAAAATATATCCAGCAGAAATCGAATAAACTCTGCCTGAGGGAAAAGCCCGGATGCATCGTTCAACTTCTGAAAATCGTTACAGAAATTGAGTCGGGGAAGATTTTTTTTTTTTTTTTTTTCCGTTTTGTTTTTACATATCTTTATTTTTGCATTTATATATTATAATGTGTGTTAGCTTATTTTAAATCATCTCATCTTATGTCTTGTCTCATCTCGGGTCTCCCCTTACCTTTGGCTTGCTGCCTCCTATGGCCCCTGGCCGGATGGAGCCGGTCTCCTGGTACCTGCACAGGATCTTGGACACGCAGCCGTGGGAGACGCGCAGCTGCCGGGAGATGACGCACGGCCGGATGCCGTGGTGGGCCATCTCCACGATCTTGTGTCGGATGTGGTTGGGGAGCGGTCTGCCGTTGATGAACACCCCGCCGAGCTGGTTCACCCTGCCCTGGCCCAGCGGCGTGGACACTGGGTGCAGGGGAGAGAGTTGGTCACGGGAGTGGGGAGAGGGCTGGGCGTTTCTACGAGGCTGACTCAAAGTGAGACACCAAAACATAAATACAGATCAACTTAAAAAAAAAAAAAAAAAGTACATCAACGAATTCATATATCAATGAATGAATGAATGATAAATACTAAATATATACTAAAAAAAAAAAAAAGAAAGGTAATACAATTAAAACTTCAACTGTACTACAAAAAACTACGGATATACAGAAAAAAAACCCAATAAAAAAACAGATAAACTGTAGATATATAAATACATAACAATGATAATAACGAAAATAAATTTGAAAACACTGCAGATAAACGATCAGCACTTGCACAAGCCGCTGTGGTCAACATCATTACTTATAGGTATGAATATAATATTTAATACGCACTGAATAAACTGTTGTTGGGTGAACATTCCAACAAAAATCACAAGTTAAAATGAATGTTATATGAAAAAAAAAAAAGGTGTTCTCCACGTAAAAGAGTAAAGTTAAGATGTAAGTTAAGATTTTTTAAAACAAACTTCAAAATAAATAGTGTTGTTGTTTTTTTTTAAGTGTGCTATCGCTTTCAACCAAGCAACAAATATATTGTTGATATTGTTGATTGGTGACAGACTAGTGTATTTTTATTTTTTACCTTCCAGAGAGTATCCCCCCCGGGGGTAGTTTTGGTGTGGAGCGGGTCGCATCATCCTCGGTATTCCTCCCGCCAGAGCTGCCATGAGTCCTGACCCCACCGCCAGGCACTGGGATCGAACAGGTTGCTGATTAAATATCAATATCTCAGATCGATGATCGATGTTTGCGGCGGGCTCCAGCGCCTCGGTTCGGGAAAAAATTCAAAAAAAAGAAAAAAAAAAGGGTGCAATCCTCCGGTATTTAGTTGGAGGCTCGACTCGAGTATCCCACAACAATGTCCCGAAACAAACAAACAGAACAAGCCGGGAAGAGGAGGAGGAGGAGGAGGAGGAGGAGGAGGAGGAGGAGGAGGAGGAGGAGGAGGAGGAGGAGGAGGAGGAGGAGAAAAAACAAAACGAAACAAAACAAAACAAAAAAAAAAAGTGTCAATCTGAGTGGAGACGAGTGCTCGAAGTACACGGAGTTTGAGTCCCTCCGGTCCGCGCTCGGTGTGACGGACGGACGCGAGTGAAACATTTTATCCGGGCTCCGCGGCGCCGCTGGCCCCGCGCTCCGCGCCCTGATTGGCCCGGCCCCGCGGAGCGGGCCGGGGCCCCGCGGGGCCCTCCGATTCGCCCGGACGTGGCGCGTGGGGGCCGGCGGGGCCCGCTGATTGGACGACAGCACTTCTCCCTCTCTCTTGACGAACCCACGAGGTGAGGCTGTTTTTTTTGGGGTTTTTTTGCAAAATTCAACAAATCATAGGTTTATTCTTATAATTATCTTTATAATTATTATAATTATTATTATTAGTAGTAGTAGTAGTATTAGTAGTATTATTAATAATAATAATAATTATTATTATTATTATGATTATTATTATTATTATATTAATTATTATGAATAATAATGATAATTATTATTAATAATAATAATAATAATAATAATAATAATAATAATAATAATAATAACGACATAATTATTGTTCCCAACTTAATGGATGGAATTATCTCATTGATGTATCACGGCCTTTGCATGTGTACGTGCTACATCTCATTTACTAATACACTCTGATAAAGTGCTGGTGCAGTCCTGGATATGGATGGAACAACGGGTATGGATAGAAGCACGGATGTGAATTGTGTCAGTGTCTCCCCGTAAATCAGAGCACCCACTGAAAATGAGAGTAAACAGATTGTAAAAGTGTAGTGCAGCAAATGTTGTGTAAAGAGGGACGAAAATCACAAATGTCTCTAGATTGTATACCTATATACACACGTCTACCCCAAACAATCGCACCAATTACAGGCAGACAGCATTTTCTTTTAATGTTCATTTAAAAATGCAAAATTGTATTTATGGGAATTGCAATTCACTCATTCACTATTCGATATGTTATGTATAATTATTTTCACATCACTGGGCCAACATATAAAACAAATATTGGAAACGTTACGGAATAGAATGAACATTAAGGCACATAAACATATACTCACCAATGGTCCCAGGTGCCCACCAGCTGAACGAAATGGCCCGCGGGGCGGTCAGGTAGCATCATAGGGAAAACCATCGTCTTTTTTCATCTGAGGTTTGATGGACACCGTTTGGACAACTGACCAGTGGCTTGTGAGTTGCATAGTGCAAGTATGATTTTAAAAAAATTCAACTAAATAAATCACTGGGTCGGCGTTGGAACTATAACGTTAGTGCAACAGGTGATCGCGGCAAAGAATTATTCCTTTACATAAACATGTCGTAATACTGATTCATTGTGCAAAAGAATAATAATAGAAAGACAGCGCCAAAGTGACTGAAATATGGAAAACCAGAAAAGAGAAAACAAGAAAAACAACGCAATACCACAAGTAATAATTGTGGTATTAATAATATGAACTATTATCACTAGCATTGTTATCGTTCTTATTGTTATAATTATTATTATAATTAATAGTTTGTTATTGATTTTCTGTCGTGGTTGTTTTTGCGAGAATGGCTCCAAATTATTACTTCTGTTGCCTACTACAACAACCAAAATTAATATTAATACACGTAACAGAAATATTAGTAGTCGCGCTTTATTATTATTATTATTACTAGCTCATTATTATTATTATTATTATTATTATTAGGCCTATTATCGTTGGTATTGTTGTCATAGTGCAATAGGATAACGCGCGTAGGATTTTAGGTTCGGCCTAAAACTTAGATCTTATTGACGATAGTGTGTGGGGGTTTGCGTTCAAATCGAAATAAATAAATTGGTAGAAGTCGGCACCGCTCACGGAAATCTTTTTCGGAAGGCTTCTTTCACACACAAAGGGTCGCAGGAGGGAAATATGGTGGAGATGCGGGAGTTCTCCACACTGCGCACACACACACACACACACACACACACACAAGCACACACGCACACGTGCACGCGCACACACTCACTCTCTCACACACACACACACACACACACACACACACACACACACACACACACACACACACCAGACACTCGCACGCACGCACACAGTGCACGGGCGCCTTCATGGTAGCGCTAATGCAACAATGGACACCACCAGGACCCGTGTTGCAGCCACACGTTAGTGTAACACATCCGTGCAAATGGACGATTATTAACACACAGACCCACATGATCACTTGACTCCTTTTTTATGCCCTGGCCTGTAGAGGTCTGATAATTAGCAGTGTTTAATGGATGTATTCAGGGATGATTTTCCATTCTGTGGAGGCCTGGGCAATCCAGACCTTGGGCAAATCAATTGGACGCGTGAACATATATAGAATGCACATGACAGGTAGGCCTATAGCTCTGGCAAAGAATGATCAGGTTTTTGTGAGACTGGTATCAATTTTTAAAAGTTGACCTAGAGTAGCGGAATAGAATCAGCATGATAGTTCAGTGGTAAAAGTGATGTAATCAAATAAATATTCTGGGACAATTTAGTAATTTAGAAGTAGTAATTTATATCATGTATAAATGGCACCAAATCTAATTTATTACATCTTAATAATGTAATTCCTAATGGCGACCTATTTTCTAACAAATAGCACGTGGCTTAATAAAACTGAGGTGAAGCCCCCACATTGGTTGAAAAAAAAGAAAACAAAAAACAGCCAATAGACAGAATTTGTGGAAACTCTATATGTCCATAAAAGAACGACTGGGAGGGAAACAAAGTTATCATACTTGGGTTGACTATCATGAAAAGGATATTGGATCTCCGTGTCAAATCAATTAGGGTTGGAAGGGAAAGTCAGAAATGTGCTCTGGTGGTGCACGAAACGCAGACCAATGCGATTCAGAAAAGAGCTGCAGCACGACATGTTTACTGGACACGAGTGTGTAAATAACTCAGGAGTTGTCTGCACACTTACACTCGCACACAAACAAACAAACACATACACACACGCACAACAAAAGTATAACAATCCACATCATTTGGATCTGGAATGTGGTGTTGCTATACATCCTAAAGCCTATGAGATCCGAGGATAGGTACAGGATTACTGGTGAAACAGACATCGCAAATGAAATGTGCTAAATGAAGACCTATGCAGAGTGTTTCTCCCAGATATAGACGCTGTTGCATTTAAGTCATCACCAAAACTGCATATTTCGTTTCAAGTTATCATTACTTTCGAATACCTTTGTTCCAATCTGGATTGGGTAAAAAAGATTTGGTGGTTAATTATAGTACTCGAGCACATATGTGCCTGTTTAGACCGTCTTGAAGCTGTTTATTGAGCCACCCGCTGAAATATAGACTTTGAAAGTAGAATTCCACCACAGCCCACACTACGGACGACCTATGTGTACTGAGTTATCCAATGAAAAAGAGCAGGGTCGTAATTGTGACATCCTTCCAAAAGGAGTCTGATCATTGTTGAACTGTTAAATGACGTTTGATGGTTTGTTGCCATTTACCTGCAGTAATGCAATGAAAACAATACCAAGGCAGCGTTTGCATCACAAAGACTATAGAAGGCCACATTGTCGGGGAGATATACATTAGAAGAAAAGCAGGGCCAATGTTTAGATAAGCATCTCTGCAAACAGCGGCGCTCCAGAATAAGGAAATCAACCCTCTGATGGCCTTGGGATGTTGGCGCTTACAAGGTGCTCCCAAAGGATGAGTTGTTTTCTGATGTGTTTGATGTGAGCGGCTACATGGGACCCATGGCATTTTGGAGGGAGCTCAAACCGAGCTCGCTTATCATCACAAAGAGAGAGCTGCACCCAGGTGGGCGAGGGCAGAGAAAAGTAGAAGCAGGGCATTTGTTAAACATGTGACCTGGGGCCGCGCGGGGTCACTTTTAGTAGGTCAGTGAACGCAGACTGGAGATGGAGGACTTAAAGTGGACGGCCTCTGCGACGAAGTCCGTCGTGTCACCTGCGCACCGAAGTTCTTATCTGATTCACTGCCTAATTTCTTCAGGTGAAACATTCACAAAAGTTTGTGTGTCTGTGAGAGTCAGTGTGTGTGTGTGTGTGTGTGTGTGTGTGTGTGTGTGTGTGTGTGTGTGTGTGTGTGTGTGTGTGTGTGTGTGTGTGTGTGTGTGTAAAGGGGGCGTTTCTCCATTTCACTCGTAAAATAAAGATCCAAATAAATGCAAGGACCTATAGAATAAAATAAATCTATGAAATACAACTTCAATGTACTATTTTGAGTAGTGTAAAATGAGTTGAGTAAAATGAACTTTAACTTTGACGATATACCTCTATAAAGGCTGTGATGGATAGAACCACAGCTCTTTAAATATACAAATAATTGAATACCTTTGTTACAAATTTCACAACGCTGTTGGACTTCTATTTTATTGGTAATTCATATTAATTCCACCATTTTGAAGCAGCCGTCTCCTTGGGGAGTTATTTTACTTTTATAATGTGCCAGGCACTTCACTACAATGTATGTTTTCTACATCAAGTAGAAAGCAGTAGTATTTCAATTTTGAAATTATATATTGAGATTTTGACAAAATAATGAGTTAAAAAGTAGAGTGAACAATATTTCCCATGCACACGCTGATTGCATTATTGAACAATCCACATGAATTAGACACTGGGCTCCAGGCTTGAAGTGCAAAAATACATGGCTGTATACACAGTAAACGCCCATCTACAGTGCAGTGCATAAATCGGCCACAAGAGAGCACATGTCCATTTCATAAGAATTGGGACAGGATTGCTCTCGGGAAACCTTCTGGGACCTCTTTGGTACCCCTTGGTGATAAACTCAGCACTTTTGAACGAGTCTAGGAGTCTAAAAACGTATCATTGTACATTCAGCACCTCACCAAATCATTACACCATGCCTATAACGTATACTGTAGTATATAGTGTATAGTGATTTCTGGTTTCGTTCATTGTGGTTTATCTACCACATTACCTATGTTGAATGGCCACAATTCAATATATTCACCAGTCAATCTCATTGAAGCTAGGGCGCTCTTTTTTCAAGAGAGGCCTGAGCAAGAAAAACAGGATCTATAAATAGGTCTCCACACAAAGTTACATACAATACATCATACAACACAACCTCGACGATACAGTACAAAATAAGAAAAGATCGACTCCAAATTGCCACAGATCCTCTATTATTTGATTGGAATTCTCCCAAAGAGCCCAAAAGCTTTTGGGGTCACTCTGCTCAAATTTCCATGTAGAGTAGAGCACTTAGAGGGATTTTCACTTCGCTTGCGTTCTGACGTTCATAGCAAGCTGTCGTTTTCAAGGTGAGACGTATGGTTACATAAGGGAAGCAACCCCAGTATGGCCTCGTCGGTTAAAAAAGTACCAGCGCAGGTATAAGAGCATAGAAAGCGAGGGTCAATCAATGTTAGCGTACAGTATGCAGCCACAGTTAAGACAACGTACAATACATTATGACCAGCCGTAGAACACACTGGGAAGAAGAATTCGGAGGAAGCAGATAACCGTCGTGACTTATTCCTGAAGTTAAAAAGAGAAAAGTTTCGACTTGCGGGTGAACTTTTCAGTATGCAGTATCACATTCATCAATAGACATTCGTCAATGAGGCTTCCCTCGTGGCCTTCTGGTTAAAACCAATTAAACTGTGGTTACAATACTGCACAGACCATAACACCATGGTCCATAACGCTTGTGGACATTAGACGACACAGCAAGAGTCAGATTCTGGTTGGTAGTTCAACAAACACATCAACCAGGTGAGAATAACTGAGAACATGGACGAGGGCCGCCGAAAAGAGACAAACAAATTGGGCCGATGGGCGACGGGGGGTAATTGAAGAATGGACAAAAACGATGCCCAAAAATGACAACACCACCATGGCCAGGACAGAGACGACGGCGCACGTCCAGCCTGCTGTCCAAGCAACGCACTTCCAAGTTCCGGCAAACGCTGTCGCTGTCCCGGGACGGCGGTGTCCGCGCGTCCACTTCCTCCTTGGGACGGTGAGAGGGGCGGGCCGGCTGAGGAATGAGGGACTGTCCGTCCGCCTCCTCTGGCCTGAGCAGGATGGCCTCGCTCAGCTGGGTGTCATCGGGCAGGTTCTGCACCAGGTGCTCCGGCACCGGGGTCCGACGGCGACACAGCGGACAGCCGACCCTCCACCCTCCACCCACCCGCCGGTGGAGGCTCCTTGGACACTCAGTAGAAATTCAGTATTTTGGGAAGGTGTCGCTTCGGGTCAAAGTCGCTGTCGCATATCTCGCCTTCATACTCCTTGTCTGGTGAATGTGTGGTCGTTTTGTAAGGACGTGTCACAGTCTACCGCATCCTCTGTGTTTCCAATCGATTTAATATTTAATTTAATATATTGACATTAGATATAAATAAATATGAATATATTATTATGTATATTAAAATATTCTAATAATTTTATCAGCGTCCTGTTTTTTTATTGGCTTTTTGTTTTTGCTAAATCACAAATGTCGTTGAGGATAAATGAAATGTCACTGTACAAAAACAAACCGTGTCTGTACTCTCAGTATAAACAGTGCACCTGCTTTTGTGTCCGGGCGTCCATTTCCTAGTGAGCATCGTTCCCGCCAGTCGGTCAAAACAAAAAGTTCATATTCATATTCATATTCTTGCTTAATTGAAATGATCTACTTTGTTGATGCGGGCTGTGGCGACGCCTCTCTGCCTTTTCAGCACCAGCGGTGCTGGACAGCGGCAAACATTACGACACTGGAACTCCAGTCGCCAACCGGAAATGATGCATTGACGTGTTGCACGGCGTCACGGCATCGAAATTCGTTCACGTGGCGTAGTTGACGTCATGGTAACCACAGTAATTCAGCTACCGGCTACTCAACTACAGTCTGCTGGGAGTATGATATTCAACTTGTTAGGATTTTAAATGTTTGACTTGTAAAGCAATGAAAGGGAAAAAGTAAAGATTTATTTTAATTAACTGAAAGCATTCTTAATTAACTTTAATTAACTGTAACCGGTAAATTCCCAGTAGTTTGACAGAAAGTGAGTAATTATTTGACATTTATTTTGAAACAGTAGGCCAGTTTTTGTGGTGTTATTTATTTTATTGATAACCTTCTATCTTATACATATGGTCAATAAACATCGATGTACACCGGGCCAC
>NC_137196.1:11658553-11691053 GCF_960531495.2 Zeus faber | reverse complement strand
TAATAATAATCAGATATTCCCACTATTTCTTATGATTAATGCATGGCGGTTCGTTTGACCCTGCTGAGTTCACTACAGAATTGGAATGGCATTGATTATGTCACTCTCTAGTGGCGGACTCTAGGAGCTGCGTGTTTTGCTCTATTTTAAGTGAATTATAACCGTAGTTATTGCAACTTGCAAACGTAGGCTTTGGTGAAGATCGCATCGTTAATAATTACGATTTTTGCAGATTTTTTTTTCCTTTTCTTTTAAAGTATGGTTTGAAGAAGCACAACAAAAGTAGTTGCTGCCCCAAAACAAATGCATCAAGGAACGTAATATTATATACGTAATATTGGAAACAATATTATTCTTTATTATAGAAGTGTCTCCTCTTCAGCTGTGCCACAAACTAAACTCTGTTTTGTTTGCATTTGACCAAATTAACATTCTTTAGTTATGTTCATATTTCACTTGAAACGTGTACTTCTGAACCAAACAAATACAAAATAATATATATAGCATTTTTTTTTTGTTATAACCTGTAATAATAAAATACTACAGCAGTTAATAATACCTGGAGTAAAGGAAAAATGTGCCATTTTTGGGGGCAGCTATTTTGGCAGTCATCTAGGAAGAGTTTGAATAACAGTCATCATACATTAGGTACAGTAGCTATTCTTTCCGGAGGGAAGTGACTGATCACTTCCTCGGGTGGGGCACTAAACAGATCACAGAAAACCAGAGGAAGCTGATCGTGTCAGGGCTGTAGTCGACAACTGCTCATATCCTCTGTTTTACCTTTTTTTTTTTTTTTTACCACCTTATCAACATCCTCCCATCTTAACGATACATCGCGGCTGTCATCAATTAATGACAGACTCCATTTTGATTCATCAACCTGTTCTTCGTTAGTCATGTTTACCAGATCTACTGGAACGTCTGATGAGGGACTCAGCAACATGTCTGCAGTATCTGTCGGCATAATTCTGCCTTAATGTAATAGATAGTTTGAAATCCTTAAACCCAAGATGGTCTTAAACCCTTTCCAATCATCTCTACTATGCATCCGCTTTGCCTCTTTGTTGAGTTGTGGTGAAATGATTATTGACTCGGCTTTATCTCCTGATTGAAAAGAGTGTTTTTTCTTCTCATTTGGGGTTCTTTCACGCTCCTTCCTTATTCAAGGCGTGTTTAAAAATGCCTTCACCTTTTCGGATTGAACAATAGCCGCTTCCTCCACATCTTCATATAAAGTGCCATGCCATTGTTCCGACGGCCCATTTTTCCAAAACCACAATAGTCCGAAAAACGCCCTGTTGGACCGAAAACCCACTTGTTCGACAGCCCATAATCCCAAAAAACCGCCCATTGCTCAGAAAACCGGTAACATGCTACCCCTAACCCTAACCGAACCCTAACCCTGAGTGATAATGGCCAAAACACCCCATGATCCTGTGGTCCAGCACTGATAATGTGTCCTAAAATTTCAGACGCGATTCAGATACAGAAATACAGCTTCAAAATTGAATTTAAAGTCAGATTAAAAATTTTAGATCCAATCCAACCACAGGATCTTAAAACTGATTTAAAATCCAGATTTAAAAAAATCCAGATGTAATCCAGATACAGAAATACATTTTTATAAAAAGTTCTAATTATGAGGTTTGGATGCAGTGCAGATACGGGATTAAATTTCTGAAACCCCAAATGATGCAGTCCAGATGCGAAAATCATTTTTTTTCTCGAAAATCAAAGGCAATCCAACAACAGAGAAGCGTTTTTTCAAGTCGGACTTCAAATCCGAATAGTAACATCCACAAAAATGGATGGTGGCCCTAACCAGTAAAAAACATATCAAACAAAAAAACTTAAATTGTCAGAAGTTCAAAGCCCTTTGTTTGGAAACTGTAAGACCCAAAATCAATTTTATTTATACCCTTTACATGAATAACTGAGTGGGTAATGGAATACAATGGTTCTGGAATTTTCCTTTGGGGATTAATAAAGTATCTTTATCTTATCTTATCTTAATACAGGAATGGAGAGCTGCTGATAATTTGCGCTGGCCCCTGCATTTCCTTTGGCACCCCAGTCGACGGACGAGGGTGTCATCGAGATAACTTTTACTAACCTAACCTAACCCTAACCCAACCCTGAACCTAATCTAATCCTTACCTAACCTAACCTAATTTAACCTAACCTAACCTAACCTAACCTAACCTAACCTAACCTAACCTAACCCTAACCCAACCCTGAACCTAATCTAATCCTTACCTAACCTAACCTAATTTAACCTAACCTTACCTAACCTAACCTAACCTAACCTAACCTAACCTAACCTAACCTAACACTAACCCAATCCTCAACCTAACCTAATCCTAACCTAACCTAACCTAACCCAACCTAACCTAACCTAACCCTAACCCAATCCTCAACCTAACCTAATCCTAACCTAACCTAACCTAACCTAACCTAACCCAACCTAACCTAACCCAACCTAACCTAACCCTAACCCAACCCTAAACCTTATCTAATCCTTACCTAACCTAACCTAACCTACCTAACCTAACCTAACCCTAGAGAAACACTGATGGCCTGTGCATTGCCGGTGGCTTTCTATCAACCGTGGAGTCATCGGCCGATACGGGGAGAGCAATGAGATACTGTAGCTTATAACCAAACCTAACCCTAACCCTAACCTTAACCTAACCCGACCTAACCCAACCCAACCTAACCCTAACCCTAACCCAACCCTAAACCTAATCTAATCCTAACCTAACCTAACCCTAACCCAACCCTAATCCTAACCTAACCTAACCTAACCCTAGAGAAACACTGATGGCCTGTGCATTGCCGGTGGCTTTCTATCAACCGTGGAGTCATCGGCCGATACGGGGAGAGCAATGAGCTACTGTAGCTCATAACCAAACCTAACCCTAACACTAACCCTAACCCTAACCCTAACACTAACACTAACCCTAACCCTAACCCTAACACTAACACTAACCCTAACCCTAACCCTAACCCTAACACTAACACTAACCCTAACACTAACACTAACCGCTCCGCTAAAGCCCCATGCATACCGTATCAGGCTCTTGGAGCAGAGGTCCCAACCACCGGGCCCTGGACCCCCAGGCTGCGGGGCATTCGCCACCGGGCCATGAGAAGCTATCTCCTCGCTTGGCAACTGTGCGTGCCCCCCTTCCCTGACCCCAGCTGCAAGGTAGTGGGTATTTTTTCGGAGCAACGGCTGTTAATTTTGATCACGAGCTGTCGGACAAATGGGCTTTTTCGGACTACTGAGATTTTCGGAGTAACAGGCCGTCATAACAATCGGCGGTCCCCTCATATAGGGCGGTGTTCCGGGAGAACACCATCCGATCCCTTCATTCAAAACAGTCTTACACATTGTATCTGCAGAGAAATATGTCTCACAGGTGACAGCTGTGCGACTCCAGGCTTTGTTGACATTGCAGTCTGGCCCCCATGATGTTTCGCCGCTCAAAACACGGCCTCCAGTGGGTGCAGCTCCTGCGGTCACGCCATGTACTGTACACTTCAAAATCGATTGCGCGTCCTCGTTACATTGTACGGGAAAGCCGCAAAGATTTAGGAAGTGTTCACATTTTTTTCTCATTTTCCTTTCGCTTTGCGTATGACTTTAACATCGAATTGCTAAAAGAATGTGCAACAGTGCAAGGGGCCGGAAAGTAATGACAGATGTGTGCATCTCGACGAAGGAAAACCAGAAAAAAAAACAAAAAAATAGAAGCGTTCACGTTTTAAACAACCTTCGTTGCTTTACCGTACAAGGCGATGTAGACGCGCAATCGATCTCGAAGCGTAGACGGCGTGAGCGCAGCGTGCAGGCTTTCTTTCACTTGAAGTTCAGTAAGATAGTTTATCTATAATAATAATAATAATAATAATAATAATAATAATGATAATAATAATAATCATCATCGTCATTATCATCATCATCATCTGCAACCTGAGCGATCACAATAATGTAAAATGTTAGATAGATATGTATTTAAATAGTAGAGTTTTCGTCTGGCTAGGGTGAGGGTTAACCTTAATAACATTCTGTGAGAAGGAATTTTGAAGGTATTGAGACACATATTGAGACTAATATCGTGCCGGGCTTCCTGTTGCTGTGATCATAAACATCGCTCAGCGTGTGCGTCTTGCAGATGTTACAGCTGCGTGTGTACATGTTGGTTAAACTCCTCCATGAGTCGTAGGTAAACTTGAAAAAAATAAATCCCCATCGGTACTGGTACGTTTCCAGCGACTCGAGTTGGGACCGACGGGAGTGGGGAATTTTGGGGAACCCAAAAAAAAAAAAAAAAAAAAAAAAAAAAAAAAAAAAGAGGCGCCCGGGCTGACGGTCGTGACCGATAGTACCCTCAGTGACGTCACCGCTGCCCCCCCAGACACGCGCCACCTCCAGCGGTCCAATGGCAGGCGGGGGAACGGTCCGACGTCATTGCGTCACTTCCGGGATGGGGAAGACACCGCGGGCCCGGCGATGCTGCCGACGCGAATACCTCGAATACAGCGGTTTTTCCCTCTTTAACTCACTAACTGTGATATAGAACCACACGCACGGCATATCCATGGACTGCTGATAAACAACAGCCCCGCTTTTTGTAAACATTTTTGAATATTTATTCTAACCAGACCAATTCATTCAGCGACCCACGAGTAGCGGTTTGGGAGGAGGTGAGGACGCATTGTTGTCTATACGCAGATGTTGACGTGCCGGTGGAATGTGGTTGTATTAGCTTATTAGCTTAGCATGTCGACTCTTCTGTCCGGAGTTAATCAAGCGTTTAACTGTTGTATAGGAAACGAATGCGGGTTATTATTGAATGTTTTTTTTTTAGGTTCACCCTGGAAATATTCACCAGATGCTGCTGCGGTATTTAGCCGTTAGCTGCTAGGGATGATGAGTAGAAAATGGCCTCTGCCCTGGGAGTAAGCTAACAAAGCTAGTAAGCGCGTCACATTCGGCCACAGAACTCACGACGTTATTGTTGAATCATGTAATGGCGGACGATAAAATCAGGTAAACACTGTCGTTGAGTTGTCGTCTTAGCGATGCTTACTTCGCTGCTGGGGGTTGTGACATGATGTTCACCCGGTGTAAATATAAAAATCTGCAGGAAATGATGCTGAAGTTAGATTTTCTTTAATATATTGAATCTGATGCTGTGCATTCCTACACACCACAGTTCCTATCCTCGACCCCCCATTTAAATTGTATTCTTAGATTCAATTGTCTTGTCTGTCACACGAACGCTTTAATTTTCCCCTCAGGAATCAATAAAGTGTCTGTCTATCTGTCTGTCTGTCTGTCTGTCTGTCTATCTATTGTCTGTCCAATACTTTTTGTTTCCACCTGACATATATTTGATGAGTGCCTTTGGGACATAATAAATTGTGCGTACCCACAAAATGATCACAGTACAGTAAGCAACTGGTCCTGTATTACAAGTCTGGTGTGTTTGATTGAGAATATGAATTCAGTGACTTGGTGCTTAGTCTTGCTGTGTTTGCCTTGTACACCCTTACTGGAATTTGGGCGTATTTTATGAGGGTTTGTTCTGCCAGTTTACCTTGGTCACAGAAGCTTGATTGATGACTGCAGTGTGATGGCTGTAAAGGGGGCGGGTGGCTATCATGTACTTTGAACAGCACGGTGGGATTTATTTTGAAAAATGACTCTGAATGGCATAGTAATATCACCAACATAATATCACTACTGTCATGTAAGCAGCCATTAGTTGAAATTTGTAAAAAATGATACAGTTGCATTGACTTTTACTGGTTCCTTATCAATGCTGTAAATAGCGGAATACTGGGTAAAGAAACACGTTCTGCTAAATAAAACCTCCTTGGCCCCTCTTTTAGAAATCCTTGTAATACAATGGAAATCATGTGACACGCTTACTCCTGCTGTACAAACCTTTTAGATTTATTTTTGGCTCGCTGACGCTGAACTAACTTCTTTCTGTAGGTGACATTTGTCATCAAGTGCCACAGAAGACAGTCATGTCAATAAAAGTGTTAACATGCAATACCCATATACTCTCTATACTGCTATTTACTTTTTTTAACTAAATGGCATACAGTTAATTGCTTCACATTCTGTTATTCTCATATGGTGCTTACATTATTACGTACAATACATTTTATATCCAATATTCATGCCTGTAGCCAACCTTGTGGGTGGGTCTTTCTTCATCTTAAGTGTACATTTGCATTGTAAGTATAGGATATATGATTTAAGGTCTTTGGCATAATATGGAAATTGATCCAAGAATCGGACTGAAATTTGACTGAACGGATGTGACAGAAACTATAGTAGTAACTTGTTACTAGACCATATGCTCAGCAAGGGATGCTGATGAATGCATCATATTCCCATCATTCTTCTTTTGGTCTACATAGGAAGCTTTAGTGGGGTCTATTTATTCTGGTCTATCATGTGTGTTGCTCCTGATTCAAATCAATTAGCATATTGACACCCATTTAATTCAATCTAAGAACCAGACTATGGCAGTCCTGTTTGCGAAAACAGATGTTATCTGCAGTGTGGGCTTAGCTGGCATATTTTGAACTGCACTGGAGCCGTAATGCCCATGACAGGCACTTATTAGTCATTTTGCGCCGCAGGAACGCCCTTGCCTTACAAAAGTCGGAACAAACTTTTAAATAGATCTTGAAGATCTAATATGAGTGAAGATTCAGCAACTGGATCGTTAATTTCTCACCTCAATTTTGTTCAGAAACAGATTTTAGTGGACTGATAAGGTGAAATTAGTGAAAGTTACAGTGTAAGTACAACACGGAACTCATGCTGAAACCCTTGGGGATGACGTCACTTCAGAGTTCCAGTGCGGTGCGAATACAACCAGAAAAAAGTCCATGGCGGTATCTAGTTCTCAGGGGACCTCTCCAGTTCTTAGTTCCCTTCAGGGAGTTCCCAGAACTGTTCGCTGCGAAAACAGCTATTGCTACAGTGTAGGTGAGCAATATCAGGTGCCTTGATAAATTGAGCAGTCACTTTCTTTTTAGTGAATACAACTGTTTGCGATGGGTATGTTGAAAATAAGACTGGAAATAGTGCTTTGACAAGTTATTTGTGCCCTTTAATGTAATTAAATGTGCTGTTGATTAAAAATTGTGGAATAGGTCCTGTGCTTGCCTTAGTCAGTCCCAGTCCTGAAGTGTGCCAGCTGTTTCTGGTGTAAGATTCCTCTCAGAGCTGCCACATTGCACTGCTTGCTTAGTGTAACCGCACCCTGACCTGTTCAGCTCCCCAACTCTGCTGTGGAATGTGTCACCATTAGCGCTGCATACATGCTCTGGTTCTGGTTCACTGTGTTTCATTTACACTAAAGCAAATGCAGTAGAAATAGGAGCTTATTCCACAACACTGCCAGAGCTGGCCTAATGAAGTCAGGATTAGCTAACTAACTACCAGCACCCCAAACAAAAAATAAAAGTATCCATATGGTTCCGCATTTTGCTGCAAACTGCCTGATTGACAGTAGGAAGGAGAATGCCAGAGAACTTCTGATTTGATATTGCAATAATATCTAGTTCACAATTTGATATGTTGAGATTCTTGCAATACATGCAGTGTCATTTTTGATTATATTACAATTTCTTAAAACGTTTATGGAAGATTTTTAAACACTTAATTATAAAAACAAGAAAGGTAGGTCATACTTAGCTCTCCCTTTCCTTGTAATCATGTGAATGAAAATTCAACGGTAACGCAGAAAGTCTCAATCTCTTATTAACAGGTTATTATACTCTATAAACATTCAGCATTTAAAATTTCAGGTGAAAGAAAACCTATAATGACAAACTGTGGGCTAATACTTCCTTTGCAGGTTGTCTGGTTGATCAATATTTTCAGCCCCTAAAAGAGCCTTCTTGTCCTTGGGCCAGGCAAAGTGGTAAATTGTGCTGACTTAGGAATTTGTTAAGGATCGGCCCCCGAGTAAGCATTGATTTACTAGAAGGCAGTTCTGGCTGTCACTCGGCACTGAAGAATGAGCCGATTGAACCGTGAAGCCGACCGTATTTCTAACGGGTGCCATTTTGTGCCTCTGTCTCGCAGGAAGTTCCACCATCAGCCACTCTCAGCCTCAGCAGTAAATCAGAAGCGCCCCACCTCTGAGCTGCGTCATTGCTCGAGATGAAGCTGAAGGAGGATATGAACCCCCTGCTGCTGCAGGTGGTGCGCTCGGTGGTCTGGGTCTACTCCGTCATCACCTTCCTCCCCTGGTACATTTTCTCCGGGGCGGGCACCAACCTGGAGCGGGCGCGTCGCATCAAGGCGCGCTCGGTGAGCAAGCACCCGGCTGGGCCCTACAGGGCCGTCAACAGCCAACACAAGCTTGTGGCGTGGCTGCACCCGGGGGTGGACACTCTGGACAAGGTGTTTGAGGACGCAGCCAGGAAATACCCACAGAGAGACTGTCTGGGCACCAGGCAGCTGCTGAGCGAGGAGGACGAGCTGCAGCCCAACGGCAAAGTCTTCAAAAAGGTGAAGAGACAACTCAGCACATGTTTGACTGTGCCACTAGACCCTCAAACACTGGAGAGAAATTGTCTTTCCTTTAACTGCCACTGAACCGGTCAGCGCTCTATCAACTAATGAGTTTGTCAGAGAAGACGGAAGCTCAGTAGTAAATGTGCAGTAAAGTTAATAAAACACAACTGACCGTCCAAATAAAATAAATGCATAAAAGGCAACCAGGAGTTGCCTATATGACTTACCCCTGCAAATAACGGCCTTTTCAACATTAAAATCGACATGATTGTAATTTTAGGCCTTAACCAAATCACCAAATTCAATCATGTAACTGTTCTTTTTTTAATGCAATATTGAACACTAGTTGATTAATTGTTCCAAGACCTGCGTTCCCAAATGACACATGTATAATGACACACATGTATAGTCACCTAATGGATGCCGTGGATTACCTGGATGCATATCATTTTGGCTCTGCAGCTTCCCACAAGGCAGAGCAAATATTTGGATGGAATCATGTGTAACACACGCACACACACACACACACACACACACACACACACACACACACACACACACACACACACACACACACACAGATGTGTATAATTTAAAGAAAGCTGTGAAATAGGAAATTCAATTGGTAAACCTCTGTTCTATCCTCAGTAAATGTATTGACCAATATGCATTCTATTTGGACCTTTTGTACAAGTTTCTACAAGTTCGTATTTTGTAGCCTTCAGCCCTTGTTATATGTCTCGAGTTACAGTCTCCTAATTGTTCTGAGGGTCAGTGGAGCTGCAGGTTTGGTTGTTTTTTAAGAGTCCTGCTGTGCAGACTGCTGGTGTGGTTAATGTTAGGAATGTGGCTGTTGGAGCAACTATTGTGCACAGCCAGAGGGCCGTTCTCTTCTTCCTCTTGACTCAGAAACAAAGCCTCCTCAACTCGACTGTGTTCACAGGAGCCCCATAGGGGGCAGTAGAGCATTCAAAGTCTGAGCTCCGGTGCAACCCATTGATTTTTTTGCAACCCATAATTGTGCTAATACCTCATCAAAATGATTATTGAGGCCCTTCTTTATAATGAAAACCACATTTTGTGGATTTGTGGACATTAAGAGGATCCTCTTTAATTGACTAAAATGACGCTTGAAGACATTGTTTTGCTCGATTCTTTAAGATGAATGCAACTCTTAGTGTTTCATGTGCTCCCGTGTTTGGTTTGTGCAGGTCATTCTGGGGGATTATAACTGGTTGTCGTACGAAGAGGCCTTTCAAACATCTAAGTGCTTTGGCAGTGGACTAGCAGCCCTGGGCCAGAGGCCTCAGTGTAATATTGCCATCTTCTGTGAAACCAGAGCAGAATGGATAATAGTAGCGCAAGCCTGCTTCATGTACAATTTCCCACGTGAGTGACACACATTGTTTTTCCTCCTTTTTATGCGCCAGTAATAGCACAGGCTTTGAATTTACTTTGAGGTATACACAACTAACTTATGTGACTAACTGTGGGTTCGATTATGACAGTGGTCACTCTGTACTCTACTCTGGGACTGGCCGCCATCGCCCACGGCCTGAACGAGACGGAGGTCACGCACATCATCACCAGCAAGGACCTCCTGCAAAGCCGTCTCAAGGTATCTGTACTACTGTGTTTTGTTTATAACTATTCTTGTCTTCCCTGTCTTTTAGCTCTGTTACTTATGGCTTTGCCAATAACCTCACTCAAATCTAAATTCAATTAAATTCTCTGGTGTGTGATCCCGCTAATGCAAATTAGGGTGAGATTAAGGTTAGATGAAGAGCTCACCCCCATTTGATAGATTTTAATAATTACTTTCCTCTCTCCCCCTTCCAGGCTATTCTGTGTGAGGTGCCAAGACTGCAGCACATCATTGTAGTGGACAACAAGCCCACCAGCTGGCCAGACATGCCCAGGGGCATCATGGTCTATAATATGGACACCGTGCAGGAGATCGGCTCCAGGCCCGAGAACAGTAAGGGTTGTTGCACTTCAGTTAAAAAAAAAAAGAAAAAATAAAAGAAAAACTCGCACCAGTTTTGTCTGACATTCCAAGGCCATTACTTCCACAAATTTATCAGGAAAAAATTGAAATAAAAATCATAAGACCCCTAACTGAATCGTTTTGATTTTGGTTATTGTATCATAGCCACACATTGATCATAACGTTATGCAGCAGCTGTAGTGGCCGATTTAAACATTTACATTTTTTTAACGGACCGGTTATTAACATCGTCTTATAAAGTCAGCACAAACATTGTACATTATTCCTGACTATCATCCTGATGATGCCTTTTTAGATTTTTGTATTAGTATTTTGTATTTTTGCATTGCACTATTTCTGCGCTTCCACCATTTCAAATGGAATTGACGAGTACAAAATACGTCAAAATTTAGTAACCCTGAAATATATGTAACCGTCATTGTCAGTGAGACCAGACGATACATTTATGGTATGTTTTTCGCCATATTTTCAAAATATAATCCAAAAGGAATTGGCGAGGGGACAGAATGTAGATGCATATATTAGCAGGCACACATACTGTTTCTAACACAAATGGTTCTTTTCTTTTCCTCTGCAGTGTCAGTGGCTCGGAGACAGCCGGTACCCTCCGACATCGGTGTCATCATGTACACCAGCGGCTCGACGGGCATCCCGAAGGGTGTCATGATCTCCCATAGCAACATCATAGCGGGTGTCACGGGCATGGCGGAGCGGATCCCCAACCTTGAGTACGCAGCCATCAAATTGTCTGATATTAAGTCATCCATTACAGCTTTATTTCCTCTCGTCTTCCCCCATCCCTCGCTGCCTGTAGAATATTAATTTCATTATTGTCTGTCCTGCTGTAGCGTTCTGCTACAGTTTTCTCTTGCTTTCTTCCTTTAACTAATATATGTTTTACAAATCTGTCAAACCAATGTTCTTCTTTATTTATTCTCGTTTGTCTTGTCTTGTTTTATAGTATAAATATAATTCCTCAAATCAGTGTCATTCTTTTTGCCACGTTCTAAAATCGAGTAAAAATAAACAATAAAAAGAGTGTTCCTTGTCTGCTAGTGAGACGGACACCTACATCGGCTACCTGCCACTGGCCCACGTGCTGGAGCTCAGTGCCGAGCTGGTTTGCATCTCCCACGGCTGTCGCATCGGATACTCGTCCCCACAGACGCTCGCCGACCAGGTCAGTGAGTGGAGATAAGATCTCACATTCGACAACAATTGCTAACAGTCGCAGCTGCTGCGTTGCAAGACCCCCCCCCCCCTCCCACATTACTCTTTCTTTTGTGCAGTCCACCAAGATAAAGAAGGGCAGTAAAGGAGATACGAGCGTGCTCAAACCAACGCTCATGGCTGCCGTCCCGGTAAGTCTGTTGTGATCGACCTCCTGTCTGCCCAACCTAATGTAGCCATGGAAGTTCCTGGTGAGATGAGATGAGATAGGGCGACCATTTGCAATTTCACACATTATTAAGATCGTCAGTGTTGTATGGATTATTCTGCGCGTCCCAGAATTACATTCTAAACTGCCACTTGCGTTATCAAATTCACCTTTCACTCCTTGCGCATGACCAACCTTGCCGGGAAGGGCGGACCCCGCCACCAATAATGTACACGGCATATTAGAGGAGCACATGCATAATGTAAATGCATTGAATGGCTGTTTCTGACAAAGTGCCAGCTAAATAAAGTGTCAAATATGAGATAAAAAAAAAACTTGCAGTAGATTGCATTCCTTTGAATCTATTCAGGGCGATTGTAGGCTAAGGAAAGTATTAGGAGCTTGAAAGTTAAAATATGTAGCGGAGACTTTGACCGCCCCTCTCCCCTGGTCGGCGTAGGAGATCATGGACCGTATCTACAAGAATGTGATGACGAAAGTGGAAGAGATGAGCAGCTTCCAGAGGACGCTTTTTGTGTTGGCCTACAACTACAAGATGGAGCAGATTTCCAAAGGCTACAGCACGCCGCTCTGTGACAGGTAGGGCACATGTACACCATGCAGAACAAATAATGTTCTATTTATAGTCGTCACTTATAGACTGTTTTTGAACAGTAACTGCGCCATTAATACTTCATGACTATGTGCAGGAGTCTAGTCTATCCCTCTTTCTTGATCAACCATTGCTTCCCTTGCTACAGACAAACATAACACACTGACACATAACACACAGTCTGTAGGTAATACATTCAATTCAACATCAAATAATTCTAGCATGTATTAATCATTCCCCAATATTGTGTCTTACAATACCTGCAGTGCCCACGCCTATTTTTCCAGTAAGAATCAATATTTGGATTCCATCAAGATTTGTCAGCGACGCTTGAATGTTCCAACTGACTAGGCTTCATTTCTTTCTTGGGCGTTTCCATCCATTGCTACTCCCATAACCTTTTCCTTTTTCTTTCTCTCTTTCTCTCCCCAGTCTGGTGTTCAAGCGAGTGCGTTCGCTGCTTGGAGGTAACACTCGGGTGCTGTTGTCTGGCGGCGCGCCCCTCTCGGCCGCCACGCAGCGCTTCATGAACATCTGCCTGTGCTGCCCCGTGGGCCAGGGCTACGGCCTGACGGAGACATGCGGAGCCGGCACCATCAGCGAGTGTGAGAAGGGAGAAAAAAATTTAAAAAAAAAGAGAACGGGGAGGGAAAGCGATAAGGCTGTTTTGGATGCCCCATGGGGAATAAAAATTACAACCCTGAATCTCGACATGCAAAGTCATTAAATCATACACTTTATTGTTTTTCCTTAAACCTTTTTAACATATGAAAGTACTGCCAATCAGATAAGACGGCATCACGGTCATCCAATTCGAATCATCTTTTTTATTATAAATCAAGTGTCAGCCAGATGTCTGCATGTCCTTAAAACACCCTTCCTTAAAAATCTTTAATTCAGTCTTTAAATTATTTTTATAGGGCTTAATTTCAACATAAACATTTTGCCTGATTTATTTTATTCATTTACTTTTACTTTACTATTTATGATTTGACCACAAGTCTTTCTTCTCCTCCTTGCGGCCGTTCCCGTTAGTGGTCGCCACAGCGGATCGTCTGTTTCCATCTATTTCCACAAATGAACAGTCTTTAAATTTGATAAAACAGTATTGAATTTGACTCTGATACCTGCAGACACCCTGGTCATTTTCATATCGAGTGATCTGCCTTAGCGTGCTTCGTTTTGAGATATCAACTCTTTCTTTCATCTTTAAAATCACGTTTGGATACGAGTGTAGGAAAAGGGTTTTCCACATGCTTGTAGTGTTGGATCCGTGAAGACAAAACTAAGGCACTAGGCCATTTCTTGAGACGGCCGTGTTTGCTCAGAAGAGAACATTGGTTCCCAATCGATGTCTCCTCCCCTGCTTACACATTTTCATGAATTTCCCCCTGGAGGTGAATTAAGTCTTGTCTTGCTCTGTTTGTGTCTTCCAGTTTGGGACTACAGCACAGGGCGGGTGGGCGCCCCTCTCGTCTGCTCAGAGATTATGCTTAAAGACTGGGGAGAGGGTGAGTCGGATCAATGCCATTAAACCGTTGGCTGCTGGGTAAAATAAATGTTTGCCGGTTACTTGGATTTTCCATATTTCCCCAATTTCCAAATCCTCCACCCTCCTCTTCAAGGCGGCTACTCCAGCACAGACAAGCCCAACCCGCGCGGCGAGATCCTGATCGGAGGACCCAACGTCACCATGGGGTACTACAAGAACGAAGCCAAGAACCGTGAGGACTTCTTCGTGGACGACAACGGCCAGCGGTGGTTCTGCACGGGGGACATCGGGGAGTTCCACCCAGACGGATGCCTCAAGATCATCGGTCGGTTCTTGTTATTAGTTATTTCATCCCTTGGGATTCTGCCCGGTTTCTGAGTGTGTTTTTCCTTCTGTCATCTTTTTCTCCAGACCGTAAGAAAGACCTTGTGAAGCTGCAGGCGGGAGAGTACGTCTCCCTGGGGAAGGTGGAGGCCGTGTTGAAGAACTGCCCCTTCATAGACAACATCTGTGCCTACGCCAACAGGTAGAAGAACTAACTTCTCTCTTGGTCTTTATATTTCTTTCTGTCTCTCACCTCCCCATCTATGTCTCAGTTTCTGTTTATCTTGTCCATCTACTGTATATCTCCATCCCATTTCCTTCTGTATTTCTAATAAACACAAACAAACAACAACAAAAAAAAACAAAAAACGTGTTTTTCTCTGAATAAAATATCTAATGCCACCCTCCTCCTCTCCCCAGTGACCAGTCGTACGTCATCAGCTTCGTGGTGCCCAACCAGAAGCAGCTCACGGCTCTGGCCAAGCAGCGGCAGGTGCGTGGCAGCTGGGAGGAGATCTGCAACAGCGCAGAGATGGAGAGGGAAGTCCTGCGCATCATCACCGAAGCTGCCCTCTCAGGTAGGAGGACAGTACAACGGGGTGGGGAAGGCAAAGTCCTCTGAGAGATGTTGGCAAATCTGACCATTTGCACCCCCCCCCCCGAACAGCAAAACTGGAGCGGTTCGAGATCCCGAAGAAGATCCGCCTGAGCGCCGAGCCCTGGACGCCAGAGACCGGCCTGGTCACGGACGCCTTCAAGCTGAAACGCAAGGAGCTGAAGTCACACTACCAGGAGGACATCGAGAGGATGTACGGCGGGAAATAAAACCCCCACCGCATCACACGCATGTCGATACACAGAGACGCGTACAAGAAGCCGCACCCAGAAAGTACTCAGAGAGGATTTATACACACACACACACACACACACACACACACACACACACACACACATACACACACACACACACACACACACACACACACACACACACACACATTTTCTCTCTCTCTTTCTCTCTCTCTCTCTCTCTCTCTCTCTCAGTACAACGCCCCCTGCGAACAGCTTTGATCAAAGGAGGATGAACGCCCCGACTCCAGTTCAGAGTTCTCCACCGACACTAAACAGCACACAGACACACAGACACACACACACTGCTTTCTCTGCCGCCATGTAGCTCTTTAGCGTTGCTATGCGACCAAGGCGAACACACACACACACACACATGGTCGGACTTCTGCCTGCAACCCGAGGTGAAAGAAAGCTGCGTTTGAGCTTGAGACGTCGACCTGAATCAATCTGCCCCTGCCCCCCTCCACCCGCACAGCATGCTCTGACTGTGTGACCCCCGACAGCTGGTGGAGGAGGAGGGTGGGGGGGGGGGTTGGAGGTATCCTTCCTCCTTGGCTTTATGTCCCGATTCAGGTTGGAATCTATGCAGGGATCCCTTTTTAGGTCACGTGGTGGTGATGTCGGGTTTTTTTTGTTTGTTTTTTTTAATTGTTTAATTTCCGAAAAACCATTTCATGAATGTTTTGTTTGTTTTTGTTGTTGAGGAACAGGGTGTCTCAAAGCCATGAGAGATTGAACACAAGCACGTTCTCAAATGTGTTTCAAACCTGTCGTCTTCTGACTGTGTCGCTCCGGGCGGATTTGATTCGTTTACGGCTGTTGTTTGTTTGTTTTTTCTACTGCCATTTTCTTACGGTTTTTGCTTATGGGGCTTTTTATGCTTTTTTTGTTGAGCTTTACTCCACTCCCTCTCCGTTGACTTGCGTCCAACCAACATGTTCACCTGAGTGCTTGTTTACTGACTCGATCAATCTGTATGAGAATGTCCAGTCTTTGTTTATTTTTGGGGGGACCCTTGAGCTCCCAGACGTCGCATTGTGGCAGCGACCGGCTGCAGATTGGGACACGCAGCCGTCCGTTCGATTTCCCGTTTCTCCCTCTCCCACAGCCAGATTCCCTCTGAACCTTTTATCCGAGAGTTTACTCGTGCAGGAAGAAGTGTGTTTTGTTCTCTTATGTGTTGGTTCATCGAAGCCCTGCAGGATAATTCCTCCATTCATAGCCCACTCCCGTCAACCAAATGATCTCACCAGTTGTCTCCAAGGGAACTGAACTGAAGCCCCACCCTCGGATGGACATTAGTGTGCGTTTTGGATCGCTGTGTATTTAAGCTTGTATCGGTTGCTCCCCTGGCTGTTTTTTGTTTTTGTTTTTGTTTTGGTTTTTTTTTGGGGGGGGGGGGTTGAAGAAACAAAAAAACTTTTTCCCATAGGTCTTAGATACTGTTACTTATCTATGAATATTAAATGCGAAAAATTGAATGTGCAATATTTACACAAAATTTTAAACTGAAGTATCTAGGAAAAACGCACAAGTGGCCCCTCCAATACTGTATGATTGTCAGCCCTGGATGTTTACAAGAAGCCCTATAGGGACGTCAGTATAGGAAGAGGAGGAACGGCAGGGAGACACTGAGGACGAAGGTCTAGATGTAGCTTGTTTGAAACTCATGAAAGAATCAATGTGGGGAAATTAATATTGGAACTGTAAAAAATAAAAATGCATGATTAATGGCAAAAGAAAGTGCAAACTTACCAAAGCACTTTTATCCTACAGTGTGTATAGATATAAGTATTTAGAGAGCTATATCTAAACGGCACTGCAGTCAAACAATTGAATACGAAACATAATTCCTTCTGAATTCACTACTTGTATACTTGTAAAAACAAATATGTAGCCATAGCCTACTTGGTCAGGAAATGAAAGACTTTGTTTTGCTCGTACATAAACGTTGATGTGTTATCCTCAGATCGGTTTTTGGTGTGTGTATGATATTTATGTCTGTAATGTATGTTAAAAACAAAAGAAACATGAGGGTTACATTTACATGAAGAACTGTATCCTAATCAATACCACATACAGTTTCCCAGCCATATATAAGTTATTTCTCTCACACCAACAGATATATGCAAATTCTGCTTTTGATGATAGGAAAATACTTATGTGTCATGGAAGGTACTTTTTAAACTGTTGAGGTCTGAATGCTCGGCACAAAAAAAACGAAATAAGTTGACTGCGTCTACATAATGACGCTCGGCAGACTGTTCTCGAATGTTATTTTCACACATACATATACACACACACATATATACACATATAAATATATATATATAAAAAAAAAAAAAAAACATACACGCAGATACGCCACAACATTAAAACCACTGGCGGGTGAAGAAAATAACATTGATCATCTCATTCCAGTGGCACCTGTCAAGGGGTGGAATGAATTTGGCAGCAAGTGAACAGTCAGTTATTTAAGTTGATGTGTTGGAAGCAAGTAAAATGGGCAAGTGTATCATGTGGATGGCCTGTTGCGTCGTTTATCTGGGGAAGAGATGGCACCAAGATGCATTATGGGAAAAAGGCAAGTGGGCGGAGGCAGTGTAGTCTTACCTAAACATTGGTGCAGACCAAGTCCACCCCGTCATGGCAACAGTATTCCCTGATGGCAGTGGCCTCTTTCAGCAGGATAATGTGCCCTGCCACACTGCAAGAATTGTCCAGGAATGATTTTAGGAACATGACAATGAGTTCAAGGTGTTGACTTGGCCTCCAAATTCACCAGATCTCAATCCGATGGAGCATCCGTGGGATGTGCTGGAACAACAAGCCAGATCCATGGGGGCCCCACCTCACAACGTACAGGACTTAAAGGATCTGCTGCTAACGTCTTGGTGGCAGATACCACAGGACACCTTCAGAGGTCTTGTGGAGCCCATGCCTCAAAGGGTCAGAGCTGTTTTTTTGGCACTAGGGGGACCAACACAATATTAGGCAGGTGGTTTTAATGTGGCTGTGGCGTATGTATATTTTCTCTCCTGACATTTCAATAAGTCTCTCGTACTGTCCTTACTGCTGCTTTCCTCTCCCTGACTAGAGGTGGCTGGTTGCCTTCTGACTCATCGGTCACTACAGTAGGAATGTGAAGTGTGTGTGTGTGTGCGCGTGTGTTGGTTTTGTTATTTGTTTTCTTTTGGTTAATGAAGCATAGTCCGTGTCCCAGTAGTGGCTTCCATTCAAAACTACTGACTGTTTACAAAAGGAAAGCGGGTGATGAGCTGAATAATTTTTTTTTTGTCCCTCACCGCTTCTATTGTTTTAAACTTGCGTTGTTAATAGGTGCCCAAAGAGGAGATGACAAAGATCAAAGTTCATCAAAGAAAACTACCAGTTGTAAATGTGGAAAACCTCTTTTCAGGAAAAAAAAAACAAAAAACGATTTAATAATCTTCATTATTGACCAATTTTAGGGGTCTGTCTTTTGTTTTGTTGTGGGTGGGGTGGGCTGTCCCCCAACCCCCTCCCCCCTCAAAGAAAGGCGGCCAGAAAGTGTCTCAATCCTTATTTATTTGTAATCAGGCCTTGGACATGATGTAATGAAATAAATGTGTTATGATTAACGCCCTCCTTCACTTCTTTGCGACTTAGGCCGATGGTAATGACGTGACACGTGTTGAAACACCTGCACATTCAATCAGCCACAATGTGTGACTAATACGATCAACGACTTGACTAGAATCATGTCCTGAAAGCAGAGTTGCTATGGCAATGGGGGACCGTGTGTGTGTGTGTGTGTGTGTGTGTGTGTTGGAGTGGCGAATCGTGAAAAAACCACACAGTTTTGGGAATCCGTCTCACAGCAGAGCTAGTAAACAAAGGCTTTTTCCTCCAGGAAGTCGTTTTTTGTTTGTTTATGGGTTGATTGAATCTGTGTTTTAGAGGGTTATCCTACCTTCTTAACCTCCGGGGAATAATCCATCCGCACTGTTATCGGCAATTTGAATAATTGTGTTAAATCCCACTAAAAATACATTTGAGTAGCAATTGGCCACCAGGCTGTGAAATCATGTGAAAACGCTGATGCCTAAGCTTCTGTCTCGGTGGATTTAAAGCATTCTTTCCTTTTATCCGGATGAATGCCTTTCAGACAGAAAGACAAACTAAGCAATTTACGATGTGTGAAAATTCATCATCAGAAGCACATTTCCCAAATGAAAAAGAATATAAATTGTATGCACAAAGGAAACTCTTGGGATCTCTTACACAAACAATATCACACATCACAGGGGAGGATTTAGTGCGTTGTGACGTTTCCCCCTTCACATCGCAGTGTCGAGGCAAATGCTGAGAGACAGACTCTCACGATGGCTCCATGCAGCTTTTCGGGGCCGGTGTGTGTGAGTCAGAGGCATCCTGCTCGCTGCGGCGGCCCACCGAGTGTGACGCACGCCCGCCCGCCCGCCCTCCCGAGTGGCTTCAGCAAAACTGAAAGAGGAAAACGGAGGACACCATCTGCATTGTCAGAGTATAGGTACGCTTTGGTCCAAGTGGGGTTTTGTCTCTCTCTCCGCCTGCCTCTCGCCCTCTCTGTCCATGACTCAGAAGTCCTCCAAAACTTTAACCTCCGTGTGTGTGTGTGTGTGTGCGTGTGCGTGCGCGTGTGTGTGTGTTCGGAGTTTGGCTGCCCTTGCCCTCGCCACCCAGACAGGGTGGCCGGAGAAACCCAGATTCATTTCGTCTAAGCCAGCAAACACTGCGCGGTATTTGCAGCCGGGGCCGGAAGTGAGATTCGAAGAGGCGGCTAGATGGAGCGCGTAAGGAAGATCAATAAAAAAAAAACAAAAAAAAAAAAACTTCCAGAGATGAGATGAGATGAGAGCCAGGAGACTGGGCCTGATGCCGATGAATTCTCAGTGATAAATTCAAGTCTCCAAAGGCTGTTGTGTCTTCTTTAAAGGGCATCATGGGCATTTACCATTTACCATTTTTATGGTCATTAGAATACCTTCTATAGTCCCATCAGCATCACCTAGATATCAGTACCAACGGAATAGACCTAATGGCTGAATGTTAGGTCCGTTCATGTTTGCACCTCTCCCAATAAAGGAGTGCCTCATTCTAACGGTTTTTCTCCCTTGGTTTACCTCTGATGACGTTATCGTTGGTCAGTTTACCCTTTGCACCAAGCCAGGCCGACCCTTGGCCGCGCCTCGCTGGTGCTGGAGGTGGACCAGCCGCCGGCTTGGCACCGACGGAGCGATCGTGATGTGTGTGGTGCGAGGGTTCCATCCGTTTAATAAGGCCGACAGGAGGAGCGTGGGGTGGGGTGGGGGATGGAGGGACGGAGGGACGGAGGGACAGATGGAGAGGCAGCCATTAATACGTCTGGGGGCGATGACTCACCGGTGGCGGGTATATATAGCATGGTGGGTGGGGGTGGGGGGCAGCCAGGGCCACGTCATCACACAGCCAACAGGGAGTGGCGGGGAGAGAGAGAGAGAGAGAGAGAGAGAGAAGAGAGAGATGGGAGGGGCAAAGCAGAGGAGGAGAGGAAAACAAAAGCCAAAGCGATAGATAGGGGCGGAAAGGAGAGAAGAGTGGGAATAAAGGGGAACTGGAAAGATGAGGAGAGGAGACAAGACGCGCAAAACCGAGACGCGGCAGAAATAGAAAATAGAACGGAGCGCAGAAGGAAAAAAAAAAAAGACGAAATAAGTGCCCATAAAAGGGCGTTGCTTCCTGCGATGAGTTCACACCCCTCCTCCCGCTGCGGCTGCTCATGAGCATCTGTGTGGAGAACAACAAACAAACAAGCTCATTTTTACGCTGGAGAAATATGAAGGTGGCGGTGGAATGGACATGAGGATGAACTCTACAGTTTCGTCACACACACACACACACACACACGATGATATTGATGATATTGATGAATATGATATTGACAAGAGGAATTCAAAGGGCTATCATTGTGTTGTACTTGCAGCATCGCATACTGTACACACACACACACACACACACGCACGCACGCACGCACGCACGCACGCACGCACACACACACACACACAGACATTCACCAGCTTCCATTGGACAATCCAGATGGATGGACGCCGAGAGAAAAGCAACAGACTTTTTTAATGAGCGCCAAATACCATCCAACCTCCAAAGCCTAGACACCGAACACCCCACGAACCGTATAAATAGCAACACTGCACCGCCAGGAGAACCAATGAGAGACAGGGAGAGAGAGAGAGAGAGAGAGAGAGAGAGAGAGGGAGAGATAAGAGATAAGAGATAAGATCGACTTTGAAGCTTTACACGTTGAGACGCTTCACACCATTTTGCTGTCTGAAAACACAACACGGTGCTTTCAACACACATGTGAGTGAGAGTTCATGATTTAATCCTAGTTTTTAATGAATGGATGGACATTGTGTTTCCAAATGATGAACTCTCAGGACGCGAGCGGCCTGTTTGGGAAGGGGGAAGGGCTTCATCAAGAGGCATCTTCCTGCCTCTGCTCTCGGCTGACGTCAGCCCGTGCGTCAGGCTGCGGCCCCGACTGTAGACACTCACGTCATGGCCGCATCTGCACTTTGAAGCACATGCACATGCACAGCCACCAGCCACAACATTAAAAGCACCTGCCTAATATTGTGTAGCTCCCCCTCGTGCCGCCAAAACAGCTCTGACATTTGAGGCATGGGCTCCACAAGAGCTCTGAAGGTGTCCTGTGGTATCTGGCACCAAGAAGTTAGCAGCAGATCCTTTAAGTCCTGTACGTTGTGAGGTGTAGCCCCCATGGATCGGGCTTGTTGTTCCAGCACATCCCACAGATGCTCCATCGGATTAAGATCGGCGGAATTTGGAGGCCAAGTCAACACCGCAAACTCTGTCATGTTCCTCAAACGACTTCTGAACATTTTTTGCAATGTGGCAGGACACATTATCCTGCTGAAAGAGGCCACTGCCATCAGGAAATTCTGTTGCCATGAAGGGGTGTACATGGTCTGCATCAATGTTTAGGAGGTGGTACGTGTCAAAGTAACATCCACATGAATGCCAGGTCCCAAGGTTTCCCAGCAGAACATTGACCAGATCATCACACTGCCTCTGCCGGCTTGCCTTCTTCCCATAGTGCATCCTGGTGCCATCTCTTCCCCAGATAAACGACACACATGCACCCGGGCCATCCACATGATGTAAAAGAAAACATGATTCATCAGATCAGGCCACCTTCTTGCATTGCCCCATGGTCCAGTTCTGAAGCTCACTTGCCGTATTGTAGGCGCTTTCAGCGGTGGACAGGGGTCATGGGCACCCTGACCGGTCTGCAACTACACAGCGAGCTGTGATGCACTGTGTGTTCTGACACCTTTCTATCAAAGCAGCATTAACTTTTTCAGAATTTTGTCACAGTGGCTCTTTTGTGGGATCGGACCAGACGGGCTAGACTTCACTCTCCATATGAATCAATGAGCCTTGGGCACCCATGACCCTGTCGCCAGATCACCGGTTGTCCTTCCTTGGACCACTTTTGGTAGGTACTAACCACTGCATACCAGGAACACCCCACAAGACCTGCCGTTTTGGAGGTGCTCTGACCCAGCCGTCTAGTCATCACAATTTGGCCCTTGTCAAAGTCTCTCAGATCCTTACGCTTGCCCATTATTCCTGCTTCCAACACATCAACTTCAAGAACTGACCGTTCACTTGCTGCCTCATACATCCCACCCTTTGACAGGTGCCACTGGAACGAGATGAGCAATGTTATTCACTTCACCTGCCAGTGGTTTTAATGTTGTGGCGTATCTGTGTATATGGAACCACAGTCGATCTGGAAGGTGATTCACAACCAAGGTCGCACACACACACACACACACACACAGACTAAGCGTGAAGGGAGACATTGAAGATGATAGATCACAGACTAAAGGGGAGAAGGAAAAAGCCAGGAAGCTGAGAAAGTTTGACAACGCAAGAGAAAGACGAGTTGGCGACAGAGGAGTGCACAAGGCCGGTGGTGAGCGGCAGCCAGAGTCAAATGAATTGAGAGAGGGTCCACTCCCACAGGTCCTCCGTCAGGTGCCGAGACGAGGTGAAATGTGCCCTTTTTAATGAAAGGCCGGTCTGCTGCTCCTCGCCCTCCCCTCCTCCCCCATCCCCTAACCCCACCTTTTCTTCTCCTCCTAATAGGCTAGGCAATGAATTCCAGCCGTAATGACCTCATCTATGCCCCTCATTAAAACCCACCAGTCAACCCTTTTTTTTTCTTCTTTAAACCAAGATAATTGGCACAAGAGAACATGGGGGTGGGGTGGGGGTGGGGGTGGGGTGACAATGTCAAGGGATGGTTGGGTAAACAATAAGGATTGGTGGGAGGGTGGGGAAGAGGAGGAAGTTATTGGCGGGCTCAGAACGGGAGGAGGTGAAGCGGAGAGAGGGAATCGAGAGGTGGCGAGGCGGCGTAACCATGGAGACGGCGGTTCAAAAGAAGGTGAGCCATGACAACAGGCGCGCTCGTTCTCCTCCCGGTTGTGGTGGTGATGGTGTAGGGTGGGTTGCGGGTGTGGTAGAGGAAAGGAGCCAGAACAAAAACAAAAGGGAGGAAGATTTTTTTTAAATGAAACATTGACGGATCTTTCTTTTTGATAGGGTTGTGGAATCAACGTACACCTGAGAGGGAAGATAAATACCCCACCTTGCAGCCCTCGTCACGTAAAAACTTGATTTGAGTGTAACGCCTCAGAAGGTGTAATCTGCCTGCGAAGCAAGCAAAACAACCTTGGCTCCGTGTGGAAACCAGAGTGAAGGGTTTCAAGATTCAATTGAGCTTTTCTGACTCAATTTCTGTGTGTGTGTGTGTGTGTGTGTGTGTGTGTGTGGGTGGGTGTTTGTCCTTGATTTATTCATCCCCAGCTCTGATTGAAATGAAGGTAAACAAAAGCACCGTTGGCCATGGTGTCATGTGTAGGAGTAGAAAGATAGATAGTGGAAGATAGATAGATAGATAGATAGATAGATAGATAGAGAGATAGAGAGATAGAGAGATAGAGAGATAGCACAATGACAACGCTTTACAGTTGCTTATCTGTTCAGTCAGTGCGGTGAGGTTTGGCGGTAGGGCGTGGGTCTGTATGGAACAACGCGTGCAGAATTCACATTGCGGGCCCTGGAGTCAGGACTCACTGGATGAGCCAGTGAATCATCTGTCACCAGAGACCCACTGCCAATTTACTTTGTGATAAGTCCCCTCTTCCATCACGGAGCCTCGGCCCGGCTGCCACGGCGATAACAAAAACACACAAACAGAGAGAGATGTATAAATAGAATGATGGGAGATACACCGACAGACAGACAGATCGACAGATAGACAGATAGATAGATAGATAGATAGATAGATAGATAGATAGATAGATAGATACCGCAGAGTTGTGGCTATGACGAAGCTGATGGACGTCCCTGGGGCAGAGGCTGTGTTTTTATGAATGGGCTGATGCGATCAGTGGAGGTCACGGGAGTGATGCTGTGGGACACAACCAACATCTTCGTGCGTTCGACGTTAACTTGTCAACGTCAGAAGGTTCTACACTGCCCCCTCCCCCTCCCCTCCCCTCCTCCCCCAGGGACAGGCAGCTGACAGCGGAACCAGGAAGCCGTGCAGCCATTCATTTGTGTTGACGGCTCCCGCGTTTGAGATGCCCTAAGCGCGCCGAGCACTGCGGCGGGGCGGCTGAGGAGATCTATCAGTGATAGGCTGTTCCACAAACTTAAGCGGGGCGGGAAGGGACGACCCGCTCTGAACAAGAGGGGAATGGGTTTGTGACGAGCTTAGAAGGAGGGATCGAAGAGAACGTGTGGATATGAGGAGCGAGGATGCATTCGGCAAAACAGGCGCGGAATCCCTTCAGGGACGCAAGGCTGGGAGCCTTGAGGAGCCGCCCGGAGCACCAGTGCAGAGAGCGCCATCCCGGGTCCATCTGCTCCATCATCTCTCCTGACAAACACAGACCAGGGCATGAAAAAAAAAAAATCACATGAAAACCAGTTGATTAACATTGAAGTACTGAACAGCATTTTTCCCACCACAGCTTATTTCACGCCATTCTCAAAACTCCATATTTGTTCTTGAAAACCAAGATACTTTTGATTGTGCAGCCTGGATGGACACCACTGCGACCCCTCAGTGACGAGCTGTCTGTTTGGTGTTTATTTCTCTCATTCTGTCTTTCTTTCCATCGCTCCCCCTCTCCCTCAGTCTCTCTTTCCTTCTCTCCTAACTGCGACAGCAACTCCAAGGTGGTTTCAGCGTGTGAGTCATCGCTGGTGGGTTTAACTCTGCATCTGCCGTGACCACTCTGCACTAAATGGTAGTAGTGAATATGCAACCGCACGCCGAGCCCATATGCATTTGATTTCTGGCAAACGCTACGACCGGTTGTTAAAACCTACAAAAGAGTCGTCAGTGGAAAACATCAACACCGCCACCACCATCCATCCACCTGGCCCCCCGCAAGCATTTGCAAGAAGCGCTCTGATCGATGCAGAGATTGGTGCAATAAACACCACCAGGTGCTATTTATAACACACAGGGCTTCTTAGTATGCCATATCACATAAACTAAATCATTTATATGGATTTTTTTTTTTTTTTTTCCCTTCAACCCTGGCTGTTGCGTGTGTCCTGCTGTGACGTCAGAGTCAGGTGCTGCCTCTTATATCGCAGGGAGCTGTCCGAGTGCTGAAAGCAGATCCAGAGGAGATGCCACACGTCGCTGCTGCTGCTGCTGCTTAAACCCCATTACCGAAGGTAGGGCACAAATTGGGAGAAATGGGCGCTTCATGCTCCAAATAATTACTTTAACAGTCGGATTACAATTTACAATTCAAAGATGTGTGTCAATGGACGATGGAAAGGCGGTGGTTTTGCTCCATCGCAGGATGATGAATCCACGTTGCGCTATTATTTAGATGAAATACACGACTTTGACGAGAACAAGTAGAGCTTTATTAGGATCACGTCCTTTTTCTGCCGATTTAATGAGCTTTCCCGTTTTTTAGTTGGGAAAGCGAAAGAGCATGCCGAGGTTGCCCCTAACAACGCGGAGAGTGACTCATCCAGGGATGGGAACCGTATCACTGCGACGTTGAATAGTGAAGCCAAAATTAATAACACAATTCAATTTTTACGAGACCTATTGCGATGTCATTGAGGAAAATTAGTGGGAGAATTTTTTTTTTTTTTCTGGAAAGGCGATTGCGTGCGATACGATTCGAAGTTAATCACTGAAATAACTACTGCTTTATTATTATATTATTATTATTATTATTTTGTAATCTATTTTTCTGCATTTCATAAGTTAGGCTTCTTTGCTTTTATGCCCACTCTGATTTTGTTCATTCTTCATCGTGTTGCTGTTTTGTGATTTCACTTTGAAACAATGTGTTTTAAAAGTGCTATAGATACGAAGAAAGCTTTCCTTGTATACTTACTAACTTGTTTATTTATTTACTTCCTTGATTCCGCAGGTGAACGCCTGATAATGCTGCATTTCCACCTCAAGTTGCCCGGGGAAGGAGCCGTGCTCCTCGCCTTGCTGCTCGGTGCGTGCGCCGTGCAGGGCGCGTCCCTGCCCCGCTACCACCGGCTCCGGGGCGGGCAGGACGAGGGACCGCCGGCGGCCGCCTACCCGCCCAACTCCGACATGATGAAGGCCCTGGAATACATCGAGAACCTGAAGCAGCGGAACGGCGGCCGAGGAGAGGAGCCCGTCGACTACGACGAGGTGGAGAAGTTCCGCGTCCTGCTGCAGCTCGCCTCCCTGCAGGATCAGGGCGCCGGCGCCGGCACGGGCCAGGCTCCACCGCCACCTCCGCCACCCGTGCCGAGGCAGGACGTCTCGGCCGAGCAGCTGGTGAAGGCTCTGCTGAAATCCCTCCAGGACCACCAGGCCGGGAGGGACGCCAGGCCCGCACCGGCGGAGCCCCGGAGCGACCGCCGCGCACACAGCGGCGTCAGCGGCGGCAGGCACCGCGCCGGCCCCGCCGGTCCGCCCACAGAGTACGGAAACTTCCCCCGGCCCCACAAGAAGTACCCGCTGATGTTCGAGGACGAGGAGAACAGGGACGCCTACAAGCGGGCCACGGAGGACCTGGACGAGCAGTATACCCCGCAGAGCCTCGCCAACCTGCGCTCCATCTTCGAGGAGCTGGGGAGGATGCCCGGCACCGGCGGCCTGCAGAGGAGGGACCCGGCCGCCGCCGCCGCCGCAGCTGCGGGGGAAGACGGTGGTGATGACGAGGAGGAGGACGTCTTCAGCCTCAGGAACCTGGCCTACGAAGACGTGGCTGGGGGGGAGGACTGGGTCCCGGTGGAGGAGAGGGAGGAGACGGAGGAGCTGGTGAACGGAAGCCACGAAGAGTTTGACCGGAGCCTGGGTGAGGCTTTGGAGCAGCAGGAGGAGGCGGAGCGGGAGGAGATGCAGCGCAGGGCGGCGAGCACGAACCGCGGCGAGGACGCCGACGACGACACCAAGCTGGTGGATTACTACCTCCTGAAGGTCCTGGAGATGACCGACCAGACAGAGAAAAGGGACCAAACCGGGGAGCCGAAAAAGAGACTCATCCGCCCCTCCCTCGTGGATCCCCGGACGGTGAAGGAGCTGCTGGAGCTCTCACTGAAGCTCCACGTCCCCCCGCAGGACCTGATCGACATGCTCATCACGGAGGAGCTCAGGAAGCTGCACCGCCACCCGCAAACTTCGACCACCCGCTACAGGACCAACGGTCAGACCAACCAGCCCAAGATCAGATACTTTAGCCGGAGGCTGCCGGTGAAGAGCAAGAGCCCACCCGAGGACATGGACCGGGAGGACTTCCTGGACATCATCGGCGTGGAGACGATCAGCAACGAGTACCCCGTGATGCAGAGACCCGCGAAGCCGGTCGCATCCGCAGACAGAGTCCCTGGACCATCAAACCCAGCACCAGCCCCTGTCAAGGTCCCTTCTTCGTCCGGCCGCCGGGAGAACCTCTTACTGTCCGAGCTCAACAAGATGCCGTTCAAGCGGCAGACGGACAACGCCGAGGATGACGGCGACGATGACGACGTGGAGGACGAGGTGACCACCTACCTGGCGGCCAAGATCCTCACGGAGTACCCCGCCATCACCAAGAGGGACACCGGCGGCCAGTTCCCCTACGAGCTGTACGAGCAGGCCATGAAGGACTATCTCAAGGGCCAAGGGGACAGTGAGAAGAGCCCCGTGACCAAAAGAGAGGCGGAGGCCGCCGCGGAGGAGAACGTCAGCCCCACCGAGAAGAACCAGGGGAACGAGGAGCCAGGGGCCAAGACCTCCGCCCCCCAAACCGAGAGGGAGGGCGAGGAGCCGCGTGGAAAACCCTTGGTTGGAATGTAGCCTGGCCCCTGGGTCTGGCTGGGGGTGGGGTATGAATATGATGTAAAAAAAATATCCAGTCTGGTGGACGTGATCTAGTTTACACATTGCAGATTTCTATTATATGAAGCATATAAGCCGGTGTTATTATGAGCGTTTTGCTGGACTGGGAAGCGAGTGTTGTTGTGACTCAGTCATATTATTCAGGGTTCGTGGACCTCAATGTTATAATTATTATAAAAATGATTATTTACAAATCTCGACTCAAGCCGTTGCCTGCCTTCCAAACCCTTTCATACTGCAAAGCTCTGTTATCGTTGGCCTATACCAGTTGTTGTGCTATATGCTCATTTTTAAACTCATTTTGTACATGTTCAATGATGTGTGATGGAATCAAGAGATAAATAAAGCATCAGCGGTATTATTTTTCTTCTTGTTGGCTTATGTTGTCTTATTCACTCATGGAGAACTACACCGACAAGCTGATAATGTAGTTCAAAGGGGGGCAGCTTTTTTGTGTGTGTGGTAAACAAAGAATTGCACGACCCCTTCCATCCAATATAATGATTTTCTGGGACAAAAAAATATTTAGCAAAATACATTTTTTAATCAGAAGCCCAACCATTATAAATGGCACATTGAAAAAAGGGAAACAGCACATCCACAACCCTGCTATCAACTAACCCACTTGAGACATGCATCTCACTCATACTACGAGATAGGGAGTCGACTTCAAGGAGACAGTTCTACATGATCAGTTTGAATCCAAAATGACATTTCTCACGTTTAAAAAAAATATTGCTTAATGCTTATGCAGTTACAAAGGCCTCATTAAAGTGTAAAAGCTATGATGTTGTTTTTGAACTCGAGGTAGAAACATCTTTCCTAACCTGATCAATGGCATTTTAGGAATAAAACTGTTCACTAGCAATATATTAAATAACAGCGAGTCCCCTCAAATATTAAAATCAACAGGTGTGTAGATGGAAAAAAAAAAAAAATCAAAATCATCATTATGATTTTATTCCTAGAATCTCCTAAATTTAATCTGGAAAAAAAGATGAATCAATGTTTTCATATATCTCCTTGAGGCAGAATATCAAATAGCATTCGGTTTACTATCAATGTCAGTTAAATTTGAAATAATGAAAATGCTTTAGGTGCTTCAAGCTTCCTAGTAACAGCAGTTAAATAAAAAAAAAACAAAAAAAAACCTTTCCTTCATCAGACACTTGTCGAACTCATCCACACGATCTTCTTTCTTCTCCACAATTTAAAAGGCAGGCTTGCTCATATACTCCTCCATGGTCTAAAATAAAAAAAAGGGAAGGGGAGAGAGGGAAAATGAAATTAAATACATACTTTCCCAGCGGGAAATGTGTAAAATATTATTTACAGCCACACATCGCCACATCGCCAGCTATGGAGGGCAGAGAACACCGACACACGCTCACTAGCAGAAGCAGAGCCTCTAACCTTTCTGTCCATATTCAAGGTCATCCAAAGAGCTCCACCTCATACCAATCACTGTTGTCATCCTGAAGCGATAATGATTACAAATGAATGGCAGAGCCACACACACACACACACACACACACACACACACACACACACACACACACACACACACACACACACACACCTGCAAGACGGCAGCGTTAGTCACCCTAAGAACAGGAGACGGAGAGACACAACAAGATCAACACACCTGCAGGACGAAAGCAGGACGCAGGAGGGGGAAAGACTAAAGCTTGCTTCACACCGAATAGGACAAACAATGAGAACAAAAGGGGAAGTCAGTTCATTCCTATGGAGAGTCGGATCCCGCACAGGAAAAGCTGTGATGTGATGTGGAATGTCTGTGTCCGTTCGAGGCTACGGGCTCATGCAACAAGTTCCTGTCCGACAGTACGACCGGAATTGATGTCAGTCGAGGTTTGTGTTTTGTTTTTTTTATTGGAACTGGGCTTAAAACTTAGTAAATATGTCACTTATATGAACTAATGACGTTATTAACTTTAATCTTGGATGTCACCATATTCACTATCAATAAACCTCCTTTTAGATAAGTGAATTGTGCTTTTTTTCCCCCCATACATATATATATAACACTATATATAGGACGTTTGAAACTCATTCATGGAACATGGTGAATGTCCAGCTGATCAAACTACTTTTTGTACCGGAAAAAACAAGCTCTCCCACTTTCCCTCACATATACCGATCAGCCACAACATTAAAAGCACCTGCCTAATATTATGTAGCTCCCCCTTGTGCCGCCAAAACAGCTCTGACACGTGGAGGCATGGACTCCACAAGACCTCTGAAGGTGTCCTGTGGTATCTGGCATCAAGACGTTAGAAGCAGATCCTTTAAGTCCTGTAATGCCATGGACACACTACACGACTTTTAAAGTGGTCAGATGGCTGTTCTGTTCACACTACACAACTTTCTGTCTTGTGATCAGGAATCTTGCGGTCTTGTGGTTTGCACACTACATGACTGACTGGCGACAGGGGGTCACACATTACAAGATCTTTCACCAGGAGGAATCCCGACGAGTCAAATCCTTCCTGAACACTTTTTGCAGAGTGGCAGGGCGCATTATCCTGTTGAAAGAGGCCACTACCATCAGGGAAATACTGTATGTGTTCTGACACCTTTCTATCATAGCCAACATGAACGTTTTCAGAAATTAGTGCTACAGTAGCTCTTCTGTGAGATCGGACCAAACAGGCTAGACTTCGCTCACCATACACATCAATGAGCCTTGGGCCCCCATGACCCTGTCGCCGGTTCACCGGTTGTCCTTCCTTGGACCACTTTTGGTAGGTACTAACCAGCGCATACCTGGAACACCCCACAAGACCTGCCATTTTGGAGATGCTCTGACCCAGCCGTCTAGTCATCACAATTTGGCCCTTGTCAAAGTGGCTCAGATCCTTACGCTTGCCCATTTCTCCTGCTTCCAACACATCAACTTCAAGAACTGACCGTTCACTTGCTGCCTCATACATCCCACCCTCACTTCACCTGTCAGTGGCTTTACTGTTGATCGGTGTATATTGTAATGCGAAACAAAGACATATCATCCGACGGTCACTGGGGGGAAGGATCCGACTGTCGGATATGTTTACGCATTCAGTGTGAAGTAGGCCTCAGAGAGAGACGGAGAGACACAACAAGAGCAACAAACCTAGCAGGGGAGTCGGGGGGGGGGGGGGATAAACCTACACAACGAATTAGGTGAGGATAGAGAAAGAGATGAAAAGGGAGACGGACGGATAAGAGTGAGGAAGACAAAGCTGCAAAAAAACATGAAAAGAAGCACCGGCTAAATCGCCGCATCCGTAGAAGAACTAAGACTAGGAGCAACTAAGAAGGACTACAGCCAACCAGGAACTCAGCACCACCACGGTTAAGTCAACTCATTCAGACACCGACTACTTTGCAACAAGTGCCACTGATAGAGGACAGACAGTCAAGACTCCATGATGTAGTTTGTTAGAAATAATCACAACCATGCATGTTTCACTATGACTATTCAAACAAGTTGTTGAGCTTTCGGCACTGAAGGCCGAAAATTCAGAAAAACCTTTCACCATTCCATTAATATACACTTCATTGGGAAGATTAACATAATCAATTACCAATAAACACTGCGCCTATCACAGCTGCATTACAAGCCTGTCAAACATTTATGACTGTGTGTGTGTGTGTGTGTGTGTGTGTGTGTGCGCGCGCGCGCGCCTCACCTCTTGCAGCAGGTCCGAGGCCTCGATGCAGCGAGCCACGGCCTGTTTGGAGGTTTCCTGCACCTCGCCGCCCAACAGGAACTCATCCAGGATGAAGTAGGCCTTCTCAAAGTTAAAGATGATGT
>NC_137196.1:11636053-11653553 GCF_960531495.2 Zeus faber | reverse complement strand
ATCATCCAACCGTGTTAAAGGATAAATGCACGGCGTGGTTTCCTGCAGGCGGCACGGTTCACATGGTGTGTAGGAACAGGGAGCGAGCGGAGGAGGCCAGGGCGGACATCGTGAGGGAGTCTGGGAACACGGTGAGAGAGTCTGTGTATGTGTGTGTGTGTGTGTGTGTGTGTGTGTGTGTGGAACAAACATTTACGAGCGGACAGAGACAAAGACCGATGACGACATGTACGTCACTTCAGGAGGTATACGTCCACGTGCTGGACCTGTCAGAGACGGGCAAAGTGGGGGAGTTCGCCGAGGCCTTCAGGAGCCAGCAACGCTCCTTAAACGTGTTGGTACGAATTACACCAACTGTCATCGCACCTCGTATCTGTTATGGAGCGCCGTATTGTTTTATGACGTCAACGTCAGAGTGTTTCCTCCTGTGCCAGATCAACAACGCGGGTTGCATGGTCAACAAGAGGGACGTGAACGCTATGGGACTGGAAATGAACTTCGCCACCAACACCCTGGGTGAGGGGCCCCCGCGAAAACACCCTTTATCTCCTTTGGTTTCATTGTGATGGTTGTTGAAATGGATCGGAAAAATTCAACTTCATCTGTCACCCCCATGTAAGGAATGTACATCCTCACAGAAGGCCTCGTGCCGCTTCTACAGAACAGCCGCGACCCAAGAGTGGTATGTAACGCGTTCATCCGCACACACACACACACACACACACACACATACGACTGATCCACGTCATCAGGACGGCTTAATGTCCCCCTTGTTCGCTCTCCTCACACAGCGTCTCTTCTCTCCCCCGTCCGCCAGATCACCGTCTCCTCGGGAGGCATGCTGGTCCAGAAGCTCAGAGCCGACGACCTCCAGTCAGAGCAGGGCGGCTTCGACGGCACCATGGTCTACGCCCAAAACAAGGTGTCAAGACGAAGAGGAGAATAAAGTCCGCTTTAGTTTGGAAGATAGACAGGCGGTGACCGGGCCACTAGTTAATCAAAACATTAATATTACCACGTAGCTTGATGTGGTTTGGTTGTTGATCCCCAAAGTGTCCATGGTTCAATCCATGAGCCCTGATTCGGTCAGTTACTTGAAAAATATTCTGGGGAATGTCACCTCTCACATCGCTTCATTTCAAAGCAGATATTTATACTTTTTACTCTCGGCATTTCTAATAAAGTCGCGTTCCTTTTTTTTTTTTTTTTTTGTGATCAGGATTAATTTGTATACACAGTATATATCAAAAGCAAGAGGGATAAATCCACTGAAGCAATCGGGTTGTCTAGTCCTGTATGACAGGCTCTGTATTATCAGGGCTCTGGAAAGGACTTTATTTGAAGTACATTGAAGACAAGCACTTATATACTTTTACTTCAGCACAAATGTCAATGTAGTACTTTTACCTTCACCGGAGAAAGGTTGTCAGGTTTTTTGTTATTTGTCTACCACTGCAAAAGGAGATATAATAGGCCAAAAATGAAGTTTAGTGTGGAGTGCGCAATATTAAGGTACAGAGGAATAATATTTCATGTAAACTTGGCAATCAAAAAGTGCAAATAATAAACAAAAATAAAAAGGTCATAATAAAAAAAAAGTATATATATATAAATATATATATATATATATATATATATATATATATATGTCTGCAAAGAAAAAATGTTTAATTTAAATGTATTTGCTTATTTGCCCTTGCATTTCCTTCCCAAGCCACTAGGGGGCGGCGTACCCCACCTTGGGATTCCCCTGCTGTGGAAAAGTGATGAGAAGATATGTTTTTGTTTCTGTGTCGCTCCCCATCAGAGGCAGCAGGTGGAGCTGACAGGACACTGGGCCAAACTCCACCCTGCCATCCACTTCTCTGCAATGCACCCTGGATGGGCTGATACTCCAGGTGACCCCTCCATCACACACACAGCGGGGGGGAAGGATGCTGTGCATTAGTGTTATTATATTATGAGTACAGCAACATTTTCAGCCCAGGTTGCTGAGTGTACTATTAGGAGGGTGTCGCTTTTTCATAATATTCATTCATCTATTTTGTTTGATCCATTTGGCAAATCATTGTTTTCCGTTGCATTCACAATTCTCAACGATTCCTATATTGTTAGTAGTTTCCATCAGCTCCAGGTTGGTGGGAACCTGAAGCCGGTTCAGAATGTTTTCCTACATCCAGAGACAAACCGGTCTTGTTACTTGGACACCTTCAATCGTTCAACGTCGTGGAGCGCAACAGCGTCCCGTTCAGGGTGTCTTCCTTTCCCTCCTTCAGCCGTGTCTACTTCCATGCCCCAATTCCGCCAGATGATGGGGGACCGTCTTCGCAGCGCGGAGCAGGGCGCTGACACCGTGGTGTGGCTGGCTCTGTCCAGGGTCGCCTCCAAGACGGCCAGCGGGACGTTCTTCCAAGGCGAGTGGGCTCCTGGACGTGTTTGGCTCCTCAGCCTCTCGCGCTGCTCGGCTCCAAACCCCGTATCGACGCTTCCTCTCGGCCTTTCAGATCGCGAGGCGGTCCCGGCACACCTGCCTCTGGCTTGGACAGGCAGCTCTGCAGAGGAGGTCCAGCGCTTCGTTGACCAGCTGGAGACGCTGGCCAGAGCCACCAGCTCACAAACACCGCATCAGGAGACCGGCGACGCCACATGCCCCCGCCAGACAATGACCGCAGCCACGCCAGCGGTTCAGTCTTAAAATACAAACGTCAAGTGTTGCCTCCTCTACTCCTTGATAATTAATAAACGTATTCAGATCAACTTCATCATTTTCCCACTCCAACATTCAAGGCAGTTTTCTTAAGGTATTGAAAAATTGACCGAGTGAGTGATTTGGACTCAAATATTAAAAAGGACAGTTACAATGTGAACCTGTTGAATTTGAATTCCACAACAAAATAAACTTATACGTTACAGTATTGCGTTTTTGCTCGAGTGTGTCCTGGTCATGGACAGCGACCGATCTGAAACATGAAGTCGGAGCTTTTCACGGGACGACAGATGTGTCTTTAAGTCTAGCTTGGTGGAAAACCTCAGAGCAGCAATACTCAGCATTTTTATTTCCTTTTGTAACAATCCACATTTGCTGTTTTAATAATTTTCTCGTTTTTATACAGTATTGAAAACAAAACAAAAAGAAACGGACAAAAAAAAAATATATATAATAATAATGCGGTGCATTCACATTTTCCCAAGGGATTCTTTGTAAGATTGATCTCTACAAGGGTAAAACAGTGAAAAGCTGGAAGCTGGATCCATCCATGTTAAAACTCACAGGGGGAGGGTGGGAAAGGTAACAGTGGATTTTAAAATCTAGAGATACTTGTCTGTCATGAATTTTATTCCAACCCATTTCTGTCTTGTTTTATTGTTGTCGTGGTTGTTTTGTAAGTGGGGTGTTGATTCGGCCTCGCAGCATTCATCTTTAAAAGAAAACCTCCAGTCCATGCGAACCAACAGCCCAAAGGGGAGGCAGAAAAAATAAAATAAAATAAAGAAAAACAAACAAAAAAAACCCAAAACAAAACAAAACAAAAAAAAAAAAAAAACATCGATTGACCCCCCTGCCCAAATTTTCCAGTCTCTCTCCTCCGCTCTCCGTCTACGCCACATAGGTGTAGACTTTGCGATCCTCTGGCGTTCTAGCCAAGTATTCTCTTTCTATTAGTCCTTCTATGCGCTTCTTGATGACCACGGGACTGGGGAGGAAGCGGGACCGCAGCTGCTGAGTCACCTGGAGGGAGAAGAAATTGGAAAAGCATTCAAATATCTGTGAATGTTGCCATGATGACACCTTGTTAATAAAGGGTGTGTGTGTGTGTGTGTGTGTGTGTGTGTGTGTGTGTGTGTGAGCTCCGCACCTCCGCCACCAGGATGTTGTGCTGCATCTTCTTCCTGGACTTCATGATGCGGACGATGGCCGCCTCAATCTCGTGCTTCCGGTCGTCGTCCACCTTCTGCCGGGTCTCCTTCCTCTCAGGGTCCGACTCACCCTGCTTAGCAGCAACTGGGGAGAGACCACAGGGGGGGGGGGTTCAGACCCGCCCCAAGATCACCACGAACGAGTCGGTCCCACTTGGACGTCCTGACCGAGTCAAAAACGTCACAATTTTGTGTTATCGTTCCTCTGGTGTGACAGCAATGACACTTTGTTATATACGTCATTATTTGTGGTGGTACCATTATAACTACTACTATTATTGAACCATTACTACTATTATCCTTATTATTGTTATTAGTATTGCTGTTAGTACTGTCATAATACCATTATTTTCCCTAATATACTGCACCCACACTGTTAAATACTATCTGTACGTTAACATACCTTTATTGGGCTCACTAGTTGGCATAGCGCTACTCCCTGCTAACTTCTGTTTATTGGTGCGTAGATTCATTTTATTACGCCCCTGGAAATAATTATTATCACACACACACACACACACACACACACACACACACACACACACACACACACACACACACACACACACACACACACACACACACACACCTGTCTGAATTTTGACTCTGTGCAGTTTGGAAGTAAACTGGTCGTTGACTGTAAACACGTGGCCGTTCTCGATCTCCTTGGACTTGGGCTCCTTGGTGAGGACTCTCTGCGTGGGCTTCCCGCAGGCCAGCGACTGCAGCGCCCGCACCAGCTCCCGCTCGGGGATGTCCGTCTCCTGTTGGATCTCCTGTGGACGGCAGAGTCACGCCGTAGGTTCAGGGCTCTGGCACACGTGCCGTCAAGAGAAAAAGGCTCGGTGAGGTGTGCTCGTGTGTGCCCGGACCTCAAAAGTAGATTTCTCTCTGTTGTTGAAGAGCATCAGGATGGTCATCTGGAACGTGGAGACCTGCAGTATGTGCTTACGAGTGTTGGAGCCCGTCACCTGGGCCCCTCCGACGCCCACCTCCGACCCGTCCTCCTTAAAATAAAGTCAAGTAGAGATTAGCCGATGGAGAAATCAAATCAATACAAACCTACACGATTTTTTGGAAGCTTTTATTTTGCTAAATGCTAAAATTTGAATGCTCAGGTAAAAGCCATTCGCTTGGACAGCTTCTTTGCAGAATGCCGTTTTGGCCGTTCACCTTCTTGACGGCACCGTAGAAGGTGGCGTTGAGGTCCGCCGAGCCCATGTGGTGCTGGAGTGTGAGCTGTCTACCGCTGTGTTTCGCCAGGTAAAATCTGCAGCGGAATCAGCCATGACACGGTCACAAAACGAGACCAACCCAGCCAGCGCACTTGTGGAGAAAAGAGACGAACTGGACGACCCACCTTCTGAAGACCTCGAAGGCGTGTCTGGGGGAGGGAGGGATGGTGCATTTGGGGGTGGCCGACTGCGTGGGCCAGTAACCTGTGGTGAGGACTCTTACTGTGAGGTCCACGCCACCCAGAGACACCTGGGAAAGAAAGGGACAGGTGCAGTATATATTATCCAAAGCCTGTCTTCATCAAAAAACCTGACAAACAACCTGTCTGTATTATTTGTTATTTATGGAGTCGGTCCATCATGATGAAGTGCCTTCCTTGCAGGCTACTTTTCCCCCTCTCTCCTCGTGTCAGCATAGTTGAGACAGAGTGCTGTTTTCCGCAGTTTCCCGACAATATTTAATGCTCCCATTTGTATCGTCCCTCCTTTTTTTTTTTTTTTTTTAATTTACAACAGAGACCGGACTTCCTTGTCTTTCGTCTAAATGATTGCTGTGGGATTTTGGAACGCATGTTATCATTCTGGAGGTGTAGCGGGCCTAATCCAATGGAACATCTGCGAGAGGGGGGCGTCCAAATGATAACCTCTGTGAAATACTTTTGCTGGCACTTGCGCTGGCTGTCGCAGCTCGGGGGACACAGTCAAACACTGTGGAGCTGCTTTATTGAGATTTATGATGCCACTGGCGAGGTAGTCTGCTTAGGCGTGGGGACGAGGGTGGGGAACTTGGTAAGCTAGACCAGGCCTCTGCATAGACACCAGATCCTGGGTTTTATAGTACGTTGTATTTATTACCCCCCTCCACCGTTGTTTTTTGAGAGGTGCAGTTTGTTTCCAAACAAGTGTTTTTTTCTTTTGCTAATGTAAACATTAAAAAAAAAAAAAAAAAAAAAAAAAGACATGTACAAGGAATACAGGATCAAACAAAGCTTCCTTAAATCGGTCCACCCCTACTAATTAGCCTTCCTGAGCTCTCTTTAAACCATCCAACACATTGGTGGCACATGGTTGGTGCAGAACACACAGGGAATCTCTTTGTTGAGGCATCTAGATGGATGTAGTTTGGGGCTGGGTATAAACATTTCAATGAATATTGTAATTTGTAAGCCTTGAAAAAAAAATAGAAATTAAAATCATATGACAACAATAAATGTGGCAGTCTAAATATACCCTGAGATGACGTTTGACATATTAGAGTGAGTTTTAGATTAAAACAAGTCTTAGCCCCAATACCACACTTGGTACTTTAATGACAAAATAGTTCAATGTAACGAAAGGGAGTGGGGTTGTTCAACATGAACTTTTCAAATCATAAGCAGATATTGTGAGATGTATATTGAAATTGTGTGAACTTTAATCCTAATTATCGGGATAAATTATTTCACGCTTCCCGGTCCTAGTTGTGTTTTAAGTTCGCGGTGTCCCCACCGAGGAGCCGCAACGCTGTGGTTCCGTCTGTCTTACCCCCGTGGACTGTAGGTGTTGCCTAAACTCATCCATGGTGGTGTTGGAGATGCTCATGTCCCTGAACATCCCTTCCAGTTTAGAGGTGAACTGACAGCCGCATTCAGTCTGCGCAAAAGGAAACGCGAGAGAAGATTAAGGGTGAGAGTTTTGGAATGGATGCAGATTTTTTTTTTTTTTTTTAAACAACTCATTATTTGCCCTGCTTCGATGGATGACATTCACAAGCTGCTGTAGCCTCATCCATCCTTTAGCTTTTTAAAAGCTTCACATTGGACAAAATGCTTTTTGTGCGGTGACAGACCACAATCTCATCATCAACTTGAACATTTCTATTCCATACTCGGTTTCGTCTCTTGTGGGTGAAAGCGGTTTCGTTTATTCAATAAACCGAAGCAGTAGAAACCGGCAACAGAGAACCAATACAGGGACATTTTCACCGAATGATGACTCATCTACGCTCGTTACTCCTATAATTCATCAATATTTCTAAAAATAGTCAACAGAAATGCCGCCAACGTTCACCCATTGGTTTTTAGTAAAAACTAAAACGATGGTTGCAGTTCGGTTATGAAGAGTATTTATTCGTTTTGTGACGCAAATGTGTCTCGTGACGCAAATGTGGTGTGTTCCACATGTAGTGGGGGCCTTCTCCACCCTCTTGCCTTGAGCTTGGAGATCATGTTCTTCTCCGAGTCGTCCGAGACGCTCTTGTTGGTGAGCAGCCGACGGGCCAGGTGCTGCTTGTAGTACCGTTCAAACACGTCCTTCTCCTGCATGAACCTGAACAGCACCATGGCCTTGTCCAGGATCGACTCCACCTCCTGCTCCGTCAGCTGGAAAAATCACAACAAACACACACACTCAAACACTTTGGACTTCAGAGCACAAAATATTATTTCCTTGACAACATTTGTAATAGTTTGGGGAAAATTTGGGATCAACACAATTGACTGAACACCGAGTGATTGTTTCGCTTGATTAAGTTCGCAAAATACCCCTTTGACTCCCTTCTTGAGCTTGTCATCGATGAAGAGCGACAGGTACTCGGGCGAGCGGGAATTGAGGTTGAGGAAATACTCGAAGTCTCCTGCGATGGTCTGCTTGAAGAGTCTGTCGTTGTTGAAGGACTCGAGAAGGAAACGGTCGAACCTCGTCTTGAGGTCCAGTAGTCCCTATTTGGAAGAAAAAAAGGGCTTAATGCCAATGGATGATAATGGTACACAACTTGTTATAGTTCAAACCCCGAGGGAGTAGAACCCTATTGTTTTTCCTCCGCTTTATTATTCTTTGTTTTGTTGTTGTTTGTTGTCTTATAGTAATACATTTATTTATAAAGCACATTTCTGTACGGAGATTGCAGCTCAAAGTGCTGTACATAAAAAATATCAAGTAAAAATCCAAGCAAAAACAGATCAACAGTACAATAGAAGAAAAAGTGAAATATAAAAAAATAGTACATGCTGAAATAGTACAAAGGTAATAGATAAATCAAGTTAAAACCCCAGCAAAACAGATCAATAGTGAAATAGCAAAAAATAAAATCAAAACAACAGTACATGCTTAGATTATAAAAATAATGAAAATAGACAATGAGAACACTATCAGTTAATGTCAAGAAATTAAAAGGCAGAGCAAGCTAATTGAGGGCAAGTTAGTTAGGCAATAAGTGTGTTTTAAGAAGTTTCTTAAAAGCGTTTAGAGTTTCTGCCTATCTGATAATGTCTGGTAGGACGTTCCAGAGCCTACGGCCATAGAAGCTAAAAACCGCCTCACCACTCTTATGGTTTGCTTTCGGAATCACTAAAAGGGAAGCAGTAGATGATCTAAGGGTTCTACTCAGTACTTATGCCGCATCTCAAATTGCTGTGAGCTGGAACGAGCTACAAACATTCAACTTATAATAACTGGAAATGATTTGCAAATGCATCCCAAGAAAAACATTAGCACAAATCGGCCAGAGGTGCCACTGTAATTAAGGCCAAAAAGCGCAACTTTGGAAAGGCCCTCACATCATGACTCCGATTGACTTGAAATTTGACACAAGTCCAGCTCAATGTGCCATTAAAAAAAAAGCCTCTAGGACCATAAAAGTCCACAATGATGTATTTTTATTTAATTTGCACAATGTGAAAAACAGTAATGTGACATCTACCTTTTGAATTTGACTGTATCAACACAAAATTTGGTATAGAGCATGGTGAGACTGAGATACACATTTCTATTATAAATGAGCAAGATCAGTCCAAAAACATGGCCGCCATCAACCAAAAAAAATGTTGCAGAAGGCAGGGCTGAGCAGAAAATTGGCCATAACTCAAACCATTTGTCCAACCATCATAAATCTTGGTAGATATCTTCAGTCCACGTTTGGGAATAAGTCTTCCAAAGCACTTTGAGCCCGACCCATAGGGGGCGTCTATCTAAAAACCTGGTGGACAGAATTTCACAAAATCTGGTGCACATGCTCTGGGGCAATGGCAGAACTAGTGTGCAATTAATGAAATGCTACAACAAATATGTGATTGGTCCCACTTCTTCTTTAAACATAGTTGAACTAGCGGAAGTAACTTTCCCTGGCTTTGTGAAGCCCAAAGCTTTTCTGTTGAGCCTAAAAAGGTTTGAACCTGTCAATTGCTGCTTGCGGCTATATTTTTGTGGCCGTTTTTCTGTCAGTTATGCCTTCGAGCTAGGCTAAATGAGCGGCATTAGGTATTTTACTCAAAAGATAAAACAGCCCGGCCGTCCCCTGAGGACAGTCCTACCTGGATGTAGTCCACAGGGTTCTTGCCCTCACCCTCCTCAGACACCAGAGCTTTGCCCTGCTCCCGCAGGTAGGAGCTCATACACTCGCACATGGTCTTGAGGCCATTGGGTACGCGGCTGAAGAGCTTGTACATGCAGGCCAGGTCTGGAGGGAAATGGACATGGAGCAGGTTTTTTTTACAAAAAGAAACCGAGGGTGGAATTCAACCCGGCAGACATCAATGTATTGTACCTTCGGTCTTGCCGTTCTTTAACATGTGCACCAGGCCAGAGTTCTCCATCTCCACGATGGTTTTCATGTGTTTAGAGATGAGCTCCCGCTCTACCACCTTGACGATGGGCTCCTCCGTGGAATTGTCCAGGCAGTGCATCACCCGCTCAATCTCCTCATTGATCCGGGCCTCCACCTTCTTGATGTAGACGCTGGCGCTGTTCTCCGCCAGGAATTTTTGACTCTCCATCTGTTGTAAACGCGTCATCGTAACGTGGTATAATGAAAAACAGGCTTCACAGATTTCGGTATGTAGTGTGGGGCTGGTGTGATTTAAGTAGCCACCCCTGTTTGGGGTCTAGTTAATTGGGCCCAGGAGCAGGGGTGGTTGTGCACCTGTTGTTCATCAAAGCAAAAATGAACGCAGGTTAAATCCCCCATCCCAACACACAGGGAGAGTTTTTGTCTTGCAGGTTTTCATCTGCTCCTGGCTTGTAACATCTTGCCACTCTCGCCAATAAACTAGTGTTTGTACCATCACTGCCTGTGTCTCTATCTTGGCGAGCTCCTAGAAAAGCCACTCAGGTGGCGTGTGGAAGGCAGAACTGCTACACTGGCACCCAATGTTGGGCTCCTGGCACAGGGAAGGGACACAGAAGGGCCAGCCAAAGACGCACTGGGGCCACCAGTAGGTGAACAGACGGCCACAACCTACCAACCAACACAGCCTTCTCCCGACTGGCAGCAGCAGCAGACGGCGGATGTCCAGCTGAGGACAGGGGAGGTGAAAGCAGCAGCTGCAGCAGCCACCGTGGGTGACTGCGGGCAGCTAGCGACTCCTCCAAGCAACCATCGGCAGGACCATCATCCGCCCAGCAGCCAGGGCACCCCTCCAAACAGCCCCGCAACAGTCAAGCCCAGCTACACCTCCACCAGCCAGCAAAGCAGCCGAAGGCCCCACGCTCCGGATGGGCGTTTGTTTTGTGGGGGGAGGGTTACCTCATGGACCATGGCAGGTCTCCTGAAAAGGGGACTGGGTTTTTTTTGTTTTGTTTTTTTGGCTGTTTAAGGTATGGTAACCCTGTTTCAGAGTCCGGTCCTTTTAATGTTTGTTAGGTATGGTAACCCTACAGAGTCCGGGCGTTTGTTTCGTTAAGGAACCCTGTTTCTGCTTGGGTTGATTTTTGTTTTGCATGCTTGGTGAGGAGGCGGGGGAGTAGGCAGCAGCCAGGGATTCTCCCTGGCCTCAGTTTGGTGTTGGGGGTATGTGGGGTGGGGGTGGTGTGATTTAAGCAGCCACACCTGTCTTGGGTCTAGTTAATTGGACCCAGGAGCAGGGGTGGCTGTGCACCTGCTGTTCACTAGGACGGGGTATTGCCTACAACCTCACGATACAGAGGCAATGATAAGATACATATTGTAATACATATTGATTTTAAATAATGACTGTCCTACACAGAATTTACGACATCTGTTCTTCATTGTTCTGTAAAATAGCAAGGCAAAGCATTAAGCATCACACAACTTAAAAACACTTAAAATTCACGGACCAGAGCTCTTAAAAGTAAAATAAATTCTGTTTCTAATCCCAGAGGTATTAGAATAACTTTAAGTGCACTTCTTTTGGCTGTAAGGATGTCCATCTGACATACCAGTTATTTTAGAATTGATCAATTAATACTTTCAGTTAAAAATATTATTAAATTAAAAAACGTTTGTTGCTTGGTAAAAGCAAAATAGGCTATACAATCCATTTCTTAAATAAAACTCATTGAGCGACACGTGCAACCACACGTGCCTTTATTTCAGGCACATAAGAGGACAGCTTATGCAGGCCTGCAGGTGAGGTTCTTGCCCAAACCCGGAAGTGCCGGCTGCGGTAAGGTGCGCTTTATACAAACAAAACAAAAGTAGTAACCAATAAGAATGAGTGTAACAAAATTAAAATGCTATTTTTATATTAAACAATGAATTAACGGTATGTGACTGGATTATCTTATTTCAAGTAATGCCATAATTTTTCCCCAACCAAATTTTTTACACCCTCTAGTAAAAATGCGATTACTCTAGCTTTACATTGAACAAATAGTGACATCCAAATCGAGTACTCAACTGAGTACTTATGCAAAGTCGGAATATTGCCGTTATCACAATATGATTTTTATTACATTCGTCCATTTGAAATAGTACATTTTAATCTTGTCTGATGAAGCTTAATGATTGGTTAACGAGGGTCGGCTATCGGTCAGAAATTCCCTTTTCTGAATTGGCATCCCTGCAGCATTTTCTGCCATATCAATACAGTAGCATCTGCTTTGATGTGCGCATCAGCAAGCCGTACATCACGACATATTGCCAAATAGATTTTTTGAGCACAGCCCTATTCATCATCAGAGCAATTGGTGAACGCAGGCTAAATCACCCATCCCCACACTCTCAGGGAGAGCTTTTGTCAAGACAACATTTCATCTGCTCCCGGCTTGTTACATCTTGCCACTTTCTCCAATAAACTGGTGTGTTTGTACCATCATCGCCTGTGTCTCTGTGTCGGCGAGCCCCTAGAAAAGCCATTTAGGTGGTATGTGGCAGGCGGAACTGCAACACAGTGTTAACTGAACAAAGACAGAAGTGCTGGATAGAACACGAGCAAAATTGATAACTCACTTGGAAGAATTCAGCGGACATATCTAGGAAGGGTCCCTCAAAGTCCTCCTCATACACAGACCTGCCTTCCAGGCCGAGGATCATCAGCATCTGACAGGCGTTCCTGATCGCCCCCCTGAAATTGTCACATCATTTTGTAATTAGTGGGGAGTGTGAATGGAAGAAAGTACAATTTATATTTATATACAATAGTACAATAAAATACTAGATTGTGTCACAGCAATTTATAAGCTTATGGACATAATGAATCATCAATGAGCAATCCTAAATCTGCAGTTTGGTAGATCCAGCACCTGGTTTTGATATACATATAAATGTAAATCCAGATTCTTTTTTGAAAGTGAAGTAATAAGTTTAGTGTTTAAAATGTATACCATTGCGAAAAGTATAGATTTTTTACTTGAAATGTAGAGTTAAAGTCAAAAGTTTCCAAAACTAAATATTCAAAATGTTTTTAAAGAGATACTACAGACACTCAAGTACAGTAACAAGGTCCCAGTACTTTGTTACTTTAGTGCACAGGTGAAATAGTAAGGAAGCGTACGAGTGGTGATGTGGCCTACCTGTCCACCACCTCTCCTTTCCTCTCCCGTGCGATCATGTCCAGTAGGGTCTGCCGGAGGTGGTCTCGGATGCAGCCGTAGCGCACCACCTGATCCCTGAAGATTATGAGGCCCAGGTTGTACACGTTCTCCACATTGTTCTGCTGAACGTAAACTCGGTCCTGGGATCGGACAAAAAGAAGGCGGTGTGAAAAGAAGATAAAAGAAACCAATTTATCTGAAATAGTACCATGGCCAGAATCATACTGGGCTTTGTTTATCTTCATATTCATGCATTGCAAAACGCTAAATTAGCTGCAAAGCCTTATACACCATGTGGTTTGCAGGTGCAGCAGTTTCGACTGCCACACTTTCGCCAGCAGTTTCAAATCAAAATGCACTTCCATCGTGAGTGATAAATGGGCTATATTATACACAAAACTGCATAGTCCTGACAACTGCTGAGCTAATAAATCTTACAGTTCAAATTTTCTGGAAAAACAATAAAAAAAGATCTGAGACTTTTGAGAAATACTTCACTACAACAAAGGTGAAAATGTATATGGTTACTGCAGCACAGCGACTCGTCTTTGCATGTCTGCCTCTACTACAGAGGACACCGGAGGAAAGCTCCTGAATGCAGCGAGGCCCTGATGCAGTCACATAGCCTAAAAGCCAAAAACTCAAGGGTAGGAACATGTAATAAAAAAGGGGAATGAAGAAGAAGGAGGAGGAGACAGTGGTGAGAAGAAAATCTTAGTCGTGGCGGTTTTAGTGTTTACCTTGAGTTACAACTATCCCCAGAGCTACTTATCACTCACACAAAACCCTATAAACACTTTGGCATGGACGCCTCAGTGAATAAATCAACTAGTCCTGCCAGTTGCCCAAGAAAACTCATAACAAACAAACAGAGCCCCTTTGTCTGCTGTTGAAAAAAATCCAAGTCCCTCAGTCAAAGTGCAGCATGCGGTGATGTTGGGAAGGAAAACGGCACAATAGGCTGGTCCACGGCAGGGCAGAAGCAGTATCGCATAACTACATTAAAGTGGTAATCCGTAAGATTATTTTGTTGAAAAAATCCCATATTTATGCTGTTGTTAAGATGACACTTTATAAGAAACAGCCATTCAATGCATTTTCTTAATGCATGTGCTCCTCAAATGCTGTTTATACTGTGAGTGGCGGGGTCCACCGGCAAGAATGATCGGCATCCGCAAGAAATGAAAGGCAGCCACGGTGAATTTGAGAAACCGGCCTAGCAAGTTGTGGGAAGAACTGTCAATATGGATGAACAATTACAAAATATAACAGCACCCTTAGATGAAAGAAATAAATAAATCAGAAGACATACTTCAGCATACTTAAATAAATTGTCTTAGAGCTAAGATGAGGGTTAACACGGATGTTGAAAGAAATGCTGATGACGTGCAGCAAAGCACAACACCTACCATGTACATGAGAATGTCTCTGATCATCACCATTGCAGTCTGATGATCATTCCAGGCTTGATTCAGTGTTTGCAGAAAGTTATTGTTCAGAGAGTTCAGGACATCCTCCCTTACCTGAAACGACACCGAAAAAGGCAGCATTTCATTACAGTGATACATTAGATTCAGTATGACTCTAGAAGCTTTTTTAAAAACCCAAAGAAAAAGAGCCTTCTGGGACAGAAGAGGGTTCTAACTTGGGCCGTCATGACCAGGAACTTTTAGTTGGAGATTATACAAACAAATACAAATAATTGTGATTATTTGCATGGCGGTTTTTATTTGTTTTGTATTTCATTTCATGCCACTATCAGAGTCTAACCTTATAATAGTAGAATGATATATGTCTACCAATTGCAGAAGAGCTACCTATTGCACTAAACATTATTCGTTATTATTCTGTGTTAACAGTGAATTTGTCTCAAGCCAACTTACAGAAACTTATGAACTTTTCCAACATTTTGTTGGTTAAAAAAGTCCTGGGACATCTGGATGGAAACGTTATTGTGGAATACACAAAATTTAACAAAACAATTTCATTAAATGATCGCGGTTAGCTCAAACTGAGTTACAGTATAACTTCTTGAGGAGTTATTAAAAGACCCGCAAGACCTCCATTAGCATTTTTGCACTTTGGGCAATTTATGCCAAACATTTCGCTGTGGTACTCCCTGCTACAGCACATTGATTTTACAGCCATTCAACCCCCATAGATTTTTGACTAATAACTGACTCTAGGCCAAAGCTCAAATTTTAAAGCTTTTGTTAAAACTGTACTTGGCAAAGAGTAACGTATGATTAACCACCCTTGCTCGTCTACTCACTGTTAAATAAAACTATTTCTTCACACTCATGACTTCTGCATGAGCAACTATAATCCTTTGACAACAAGTCCACTGAAATCCTGCATCTCAAAACTTTTAAATTGTTGCTATATTCCCTTTCGTTCTCTGTTGACAATAACTCATAGCCTAGAGTTGATGAGAATCAACTACTCAACAACTAAACATTTGTAATTTGGAGAAAACTAGTTTGGAGGGGGAACACAGGAAGTGAAATTTGCTGCAGGTGAACCTTTAATGCATGAAATTGACACACACAATGCAGTGTGACAAAACTGTCAGGGGTTTTTTTCCCCTCTTAGTGCTATAAAGGACAGATCTTTATAGAGCCCCACCTCATGAGGCAAAAAGGCCACTGATAAGAGCTTTAGGGAGATGTCCGTCACCATTTTCTGATGTCAAACACAATTTTGCTGAGTGCCAATTGTATGCACCTCATCAAGTGTTACATTTCAGCATAGGGCTGTGCGATATGGCCAAAATGTTCTATCCTGATGCAGGTCATTTCATTCTGGATAACAAATATATATCACGTTTTCTGTATATTCAGCGTATATTATAATACTTTATATTAAAGTGGGCCTATTATGCTCGTTTTTGCACAAGTTACGAGGTTAATGTGTGTCTGAGGTCCCCAAAACATGTTTTTTAAAGTTTTTGGCCGTAGATACCACTCAGATTATACATTCAAGCCATTCTAACATGCGTCCATCGACCCTGTCTGAAAACAGACTGTTTGAGTCGGTGGAGCCACGAGAGGCCACGAGTTATGTGAGCCAATGGGGTTTGAGCATGGCTTCAGCGTTTCGTTCTATTTACTCCGTGACTTTCGCTTATATCACCTCAACAGTCCAACAAAATCTGTTTCTGAACAAATTTAAGGAGAGAAATAAGCAATCTAGCTGCTGAATCTTCACTCATGTCAGATCTACAAGGCCTAATTTAAAAGTTTGACTTTTGTTGCCGTTCTCCAAGCTTGTGGGACATGGACACCACACCCCTCCCATTCATAGATAAATGGATAGATAAATAGATAGATAGAGCATAATAGGTCCTTTAAAAAAGAAAAACATGGTTTAAGCCTCTGTGTCGCGGCGTGGCACAGCGCAGGAAGGCGCATGTCAGAGCTCTCAAATGCACGGGAGAGGCAAAAGCAAAATCCGACTTATTTGGAAAATTGAGGATGTAAACTTTAATTCACTGAAACCTTGAACTAAAACATGATGGGCAAACAAAAAGGGGCTTTGGTTTGGCTCGTCGTCACCCTCACGTAATGGTGTCGCAGCGTGGTAGCAGACAGCCAAATGTTGTTATAATTAATCCAATGAGTAATTTCCCGACGCGTCACGTTCCTCCGTGTTTGTTTACACTCGCTCCCATGTGCAGATAACGTAAAGCACCGGGACATAAAATATTACCATAAAGCAGTTCTGTGTCATAGCAATAGAAACGGTATAAAAAAAATATATACGACAGCTGCTTCTCTATCGTCTTAAGATATATATCATCATATCGCACAGCCCTATTTCAGAATTTTTAAAAAACATTGTTTTTATAATAGCAACACGGAAACGACTTCTGATCTCTCCATGATGAGAAGTCAACATTTTTTAAGCACAGAAGCTCTTTACTTTGTTGATGAGGTGCTCGGTGACAACCTCCCGCAGGCCCGTGTACAGCTTCTCTCCGTGCTTGTGAAGCACCATGGTGTAGGCGTTCCTGTACAGCTCCTCAAAGCTCAGCCCACTGTTGTTCTTCCTCTGGATCTCTTGGATGGCATTCTTCAGAAGGTCCCAGATGTTGTTTACATATTTTTCATCCATGGTCATCTAGAAAAGGGAGAACACCAATCAGCACGTGAATGCCGCCCTTTCCTTTTGTTCGGAGAGAATTTCGATCAAGTCTTCATTTGTGCGATTACTAGTCCCAGTGATACTTTTTAGGAAAGTGCATTTCATTCCTTGTGAAGGTCAACTACCTGCCCCTGCTAGTTGTTTACTGAACTCACCATGAAGTCTGACATTTTACAAGAAAGTTAGGGAGACAGTCTTATCCGGGCGTTAAACATTATGACTAAAAATAAGTGAAAGATATGACCGGCAGTATGATGAGGACTCACTTGAAGTGGCACTTCACAACTCATAATCATAGATGGATAAATGGTTATGTTATAAAAACTGTTCCAATTGGAGCTAAATTTAAAACAACTAAATTATTGTTTTAATGTTTTTCATCTTCCCTTGTCAAAAAGACACACAGTGCATCTCTTAAACAACTGAGCTTGGCAAATGGTGAAAGGTGTATTTCC